>NC_142010.1:141689305-141956805 GCF_049901735.1 Notechis scutatus
GATAGTTGTGCAGAAAACCATCATTGACACCCTCCATAAGGAGGGAAAGCCTCAAAAGGTAATTGCAAAAGAAGTTGGATGTTCCCAAAGTGCTGTGGAAGGGAAAAGTGTGGAAGAAAAAGGTGCACAAGCAGCAGAGATGACCACAGCCTGGAGAAGATTGTCAGGAAAAGGCCATTCAAAAGTGTTGCGGACTTTCACAAGAAGTGGACTGAGGCAGGAGTCAGTGCATCAAGAGCCACCACACACAGACGGATCCTGGACATGGGCTTCAAATGTCATATTCCTCTTGTCAAGCCACTCCTGAACAACAAACAACATCAGAAGCATCTTACCTGGGCTAAAGAAAAACAGAACTGGTCTGTTGCTCAGTGGTCCAAAGTCCTCTTTTCTGATGAGAGCAACTTTTACATCTCATTTGGAAACCAAGGACCCAGAGTGTGGAGGAAGAATGGAGAGGCACACACTGCAAGATGCTTGAAGTCCAGTGTGAAGTTTCCACAGTCTGTGTTGATTTGGGGAGCCATGTCATCTGCTGGTGTTGGTCCACTGTGCTTCATTAAGTCCAGGGTCAACATAGCCGTCTACCAGGAGATTTTGGAGCACTTCATGCTTCCTTCCGCAGACAAGCTTTATGGGGATGCTGACTTCATTTTCCAGCAGGACTTGGCACCTGCCCACACTGCCAAAAGCACCAAAACCCAGTTCAATGACCGTGGGATTACTGTGCTTGATTGGCCAGCAAACTCGCCTGACCTGAACCCCATAGAGAATCTATGGGGCATTGCCAAGAGAAAGATGAGAGACATGAGACCAAACAATGCAGAAGAGCCGAAGGCCACTATTGAAGCATCCTGGTCTTCCATAACACTTCAGCAGTGCCACAGGCTGATAGCTTCCATGCCACGCTGCATTGAGGCAGTAATTACTGCAAAAGGGGCCCAAACCAAGTACGGAGTACATATGCATGCTTATACTTTTCAGAGGTCCGATATTGTTCTATGTACAATCCTTGTTTTATTGATTGCATCTAATATTCTAATTTTCTGAGATTGTGGATGTGGGGTTTTAATGAGCTGTAAGCCATAATCATCACAATTATGACAAATACGGCTTGAACTATCTTGCCTTGCATGTAATGAATCTATCTCATATATTAGGTTCACCTGTTAAGTTGCATTACTGAAATAAAGGAACTTTTGCATGATATTCTAATTTTTTGAGTTTCACCTGTACAAATGAAATAATTCCTGAAAGGAAAGGAAGGAGAAGGAAATGTCCATGATAGTCAAACCCTTGAATAATCTGCAATTCTGTTGAAGCTGAAGCATTGTTAGAAAGTCTATTCTATTCTATAGAAATGGTAGCAGAGGATGATTGCATAGCCACACAGATTGATACAGAGGTTGGTTATGTAGCCATATAGATCAAATAAAGTGTACAGTGTATAGTCACTGTGGGCCTTGCTGCTTAATGGTTTCAACTGTCACAACTGTTGCAGGAAATTTTTTTTAGAACATAAAGGAACCAAATTATAACCATAGATGCTAACTAAACGCTGCCATCTACTGGCTAATTAATTCTCTGTATTTGCTGTAATACAAAATACATTCTATCATGTATTCCAACAAGCATGAAGCAGATCAAGGAGGGAGTCCAGTAGAAGAGAGAGAGCAAATTTCACATTCACAGGGAGCCAATTGGGTCGCTTTGGGCTAGTCAATCAATCTCTCAGCTTTCACTTTCAAGATCAGGAGGAAAGTCCAGGTGTTTCATTGTGAATTTTCAAAAGGGAAGATTTACATGGAATAAATAAACATCTTATACAATGACCTAAGTTCCACATGAGCTGTAGACCAGATAAGTAGAAAGCTCAGGGGGATGTACCAAAAAAGAATTAGACATTATTCTGAGAGGAATGTTGAGTAATGTTCCTAATATGACAGACCCCTCAAAAACCTCCCAGACTTCTATTTCTGATGCATTTAAATTCTGCTAGGAACCTTTTTGAGGGTCCAATATTTAAGGAGGAGCAATAGTTGACATGAAGGTTATGAAATCAAGTTTATGAAACAAAACAAGATTATGAACAAAATGAGGGCGACTGATTGTAATGTTTTCATTGGAGGTAGGTTTTCCTTCATTCTAACTGATCTATTTTGAAGAGTTCACGAGAATCTTCATGAGTTTACCTCCTCAAAATAGCAGAACCCTCCCCCTTTACTTTTTAGCAGTTATGCCACTGAATATTGGGGATGCCCCAGAGAAAGTGCTTATTTAATTTGAAACATCCTTATCTTTTGGGTAGCATCCTTAGAGCTCTTTTTCTTCTTTGTCTTTCACAGTCTTGTTTTGGATTTCGAGCTCTTTATCATTGGCTTTCAACAGCTGCCCACAGCACTCTTTGCCTGTCTCTGCATGTTCCTCTACACCTTATTTGTGCCCTACCAGGCCCTACAAATATGGTCAGGCTGCTTGAAGATGACCAGGTTCCCCAATCTCTTGACGATCACCTTGGTGGTGGTGCTGCTGCTCTGCCACGCTGCAATGCTGGGCTTCTTCCCCATCTATATTGTTGTCTACTCTAATTTGGGAATTGGCTCCCGAAAAATTGTCCTCTATGAGCAGGTATGGCACTTTGAGCAGCACAAAGAAAGTGGGTACAGGGGAAAGGAGTTCTTAAACAGAAATTGGGGTTGCTAATGTTGAATTTTGAAGCAGAGGTGGGATTCAAATTTCTTAACAACCGGTTCTGTAGGTGTGGCCTAATTTGTGGGTGTGGCTTTGTGGTCATGAGACTGGGTGGGTGTGGCTTGCTGACTGGGCATCATTTGGTGGTCATATGACTGGCTGAGTGTGGCTAGGGGGGTCATGTAACTAGCTGGGCGTGGCTTGATGGTCATGTGACTGGCTAGGTGTGGGTAGTTGGCCATATGATGGGTAGGCATGGCTAGTTGGCCATGTGACTTGCAAAACAAATATAAGTCATCCTCGCTTAATGGCCAGTTGCTTAGCAAATGTTCTAATTTATGACTAACCTCCCCAGAGCTACTTGACCTGTTTTTGGTGTTATCACAGCCATACACACACACACACACACACACACACACACACTTATGATCAGTTACAACATCCCACACAGTCTTGCGACTGAGGTTTTCTGTTTTTTGCCAGTTTCAAACAATTTCTTCTGGTTTCCGGTTAAAAATGTCCATTGGGGAAAATGGACTTGTTTAACAACCACAGTGTTTGCTTAATGACCACAAAGTTCGCTTAATGACCATGGTGTTTGCCTAACCTGGGGTCTGCAACCTTAAACACTCAAAGAGCCATTTTACTATTTTCTTTTAAACAGGTATCTCCCTCTGTCTCTCTTTCTTTCTCCTTCTTTCTCATCTTTTTCTTTCTCCCTTTTTCTTTCTTTCTCTCATCTCCTGTCACTCTCTCTCTCTCTGTCTTCTCTCTCTGTCTTGTTTCTCTTTTCCTTCCTTCCTCCTTTCTTTCTCTCTATCTGTGTCTCTTGTCTCTCTTTCCCTCCCTGTGTCTCTTGTCTCTTTCCCCCTCTCTTTCTGTGTGTGTGTGTGTTGTCTCTCTCTTCCCCCTTTCTTTCTTTCTGTCTCTCTCTTTCCCTCCCTCTCTCTGTCTCTCACTCTCTTTCCCTCCCTCCCTCCGTCTCCCTCTCTCTCTGTCCGTCCCTGGGCGGGGGAGAATATAAGTCACTTTTTTCAGTGCTGTTGTCACTTTAAATGGAGGCTAAACAAATAGTTGTAAGTCAAAGATTATCTGTATCTACGCTTTAACCTTCCAATTAGCATCTAACTAGATGTCAGCTGCATCTCTGCACCAGGCACATAGAATAATTTCCTTATTCCCAAAATGCAGGAAAATAACCCAGGATCACAAGAAGTTGTACTTCTGAGTGTTTTTCAAGCTTAGCAGTTTTAAGACATGCGGACTTCAATTCCCAGAATTCCCCAGGCAGCATGAGACCTGATCATTTGATTACTCCCAAGTCAGTAACATGAAAGAATTACCAACTTTAAAGATACTGAGCATTGTATCTCTGTATGAATTGATTTAATAATATCCATACTTACCACGCTCATGTCTCTGCTTGGACGGAACAATCAAGGCACTTCTACTGGATTGCCCCTTGTGCCAAGGCTCTGATTTAATATTGCCTCCTCCTAACTAAATGCATGGATTGACTTCAAATGGATGTTACCTATTTTCTACTGATGGGTTAATCTATAAAATAATATAAACTGCCCCTTCATCACAAGGACACTGCTTTAAAGATATTAAAGTTCCCCCGCCCCCCAAGGGATACTTGCTCCAGGCTACTTTACAATGCTTTAAAGCCCGGTTCAGTTACAGCAACGCTTCCTGGAACTTCTCCTTGTAGCACTGAGCTCCTTGGTTTTTATTTTAAAATCCTCAGTACTACAAGAAGTGCCGGGAAGCCAATGAATTAGTCAATTAAATAATACTTTTAAACTACTTTGTCTCACAGTAATCTGGGCTGAAGCAGAATTAAACCATATCTGTTCCTTTGTTTTCTGAATGGATTTTATAGGAAGGCGGCTTAATTTCACACGCGCACACACACCAGCCACTTCCCACTCGATCTACTTCATTTAGGAAGCATGGAGGACGTCATCAGCAACAGCAAAACCCAATATCTTCCAAATGGGATAGGCACAGGAGGGTGGGGAGGAGAGAAAGGGATTCTTGCTCCAGGCTTAAAGCCCGGCAGCTCCAGCAACGTATCTTCAGCCTCATCAGAGGCAAGTGGCTGGGAGGGGAAGGGGCGGGGCCAAGCAGGGGCATGATTTGCCAGTTCTCCAAACTGGGCAGAATCATAACATCCAGTTCTGTAGAACCGGTGGGAACCGGTAGAATCCCACCCCTGCTTTGAAGTGAGGTTGGATTTGTGAAGGAATTCTGGTTGTTCCAGGACATCTCAGCATGGAAAATATAGATAGCAGCAAGCACTAGGAAGGCCTCCTGTAGTATAAAAGTATACTTCCATACACAGGCCATTCATTTGCCACTGCACAGAGAAGACATGCCAACCTCACTCCAGGTTTAAGGGCAGCTTTCTCCTATCTGGTGTCCTCTGAATGGTCTGGAAAAACCCCAAATAGAGTCATTAAGGGTAGGCCAGATTAAAGACATATACTTCAGTACACATTGCCCTGAACAAGATATACAGTACACTTTTTAAAATCTTAGCAGCCATCGTCATGTATATGTCATGTATAAATGCTTACCGTGGCACTTGCCATGGCCTCAAATATATGTTCTTCTTGCAAGCTGGAAGACAAGCAGATTTCATACAAGCAAGAGGTTGAGAAGAAAGATCATCAGGCAGTATAGCTGACAGTTAGCCAAGTAAGTATGCAGGGGTCATTTCTGTCTGAGAAGTCTAGACAGACAATGTCTGGAGCACCATGGGATCCGCCATGGGGAGCATTGGAGACCTCTTAGATCACCCCATCCTGCTTAACTAATGGGTGTAATTCCTTTCTTTGAAGGATGGTACCAAAGGCCAGGTAGGTGGCATAGCAGAATACTAAAGTCCTCTTCAAGAATATCTACAACATGACTCAACCTCACACTGTTTCCTTGCTCATTTCCCTCTCTGGCATAGATCCGGTTCCTGATGAAAAGCTATTCATTTCTGAGAGAATCGATGCCTCCTCTTCTCCATGCCAGGGACCAAGTTGGTGAGTTTGACTTGGAGGAACTTAATGGTGATTATTATGGCTGTAAGTCGCTCACATAGTCCCCAAACTGATTTTCCACCAATTGCAGCACCTAGTGGTAGCATAAGATAGTCATCCAACTACTGGCATGCTAATTGCTATCATACACCGATGGAACTATTGGATTAGACTTTCCATTTGCCTGTTAGTGATTGCGTAGATGGTGTAAGTAGAATTTAAGTATAGCAAAATACTAAGTGTGCTGTCCCAGCCAGTCTATGGGAATTGGATAGTTACTTAGGAATTATGAGCTGTCCCCTTAAGGGAATGAATCATGGTAAATATAGTAAAAGGTATCCTGGGAAATGTAGTTCATGTCACATGGCCACATCTCTAATCCCGATTGGTCACTAATTTGACCCTCGATGGGTTGGGGGAGTTTCCCTCACTTTTGCCTGAACTCTTTAACTCATGGCAGCTTCTTTCTATCACTATGAGATGTGTTAGGAGATACCTATCTTTTATTACAAGGCAGATATACAAAGGATTGGTCATTAAAGAAGAACTTCTTCACAAACGTGAGTTATAAGGATACCTGAAGAAACCAATAAATGTAATTTGTTACAGACATCTTGTTGAGTTATCTGCATCTGTACAGCTTCAAATCCACCTCTGTGCACAAGGCAGAAAACTAAGAAAAGGGATATGGATGCAAAGCAAAAGAAACCTCTTGCCTGGGTCAAATACATTTCACCAAATCATTCACCAAATCACTCCTATTTGCCAGACTTTATTTTGTATGAAGAGCTGCAGAACATATGCGATTTATTTATTTATTTATTTATTTGTCTTTTATAAGCAGCTCAAAATTTTTTTAAAAAATCTGATATACAGTGCAAAATTTTATTGATTGCATTTTGTCCTATACGTCTCTCTGTGAACACTTCCTTGTTTGTTGCTTTTATATACCATATAAAATACTCTACCTGACTCTGTGGTTTCTTCCCCAAACTCCCCAAACTTTAACCTTAGACTGTCTACTATTGACCTCACCCCTTTCCTAAGAGGTCTGTAGGGGGCGTGCATAAGTGCACCAATGTGCCTTCCGTCCCTGTCCTATGGTTTCTTTTTAATTTTTCTTATATGTATCCATTTCATGTATCCATAACTATGTTTATACTTATACCTGTTATCTTATAATTGCTTGACAAAATAAAAAAAAATGGAGATAGATTTTCAAAACCCTGAATTCTGCATCCTGTATCACACCTTAACTACATTTTGTACATAAGAAGTATCGTAATAAACTACTTTTTGTACCTAAGAAATATAATAAGAAGAGCTGTGGTGGCACAGTGGTTAGAACACAGTATTGCAGGTTAATTGTGCCAAATGTTAGAAGTTCGCTTCTCACTGGCTCAAGATTGACTCAGCTTTCCATCCTGCTGAGGTCGGTAAAATGAGGACCCATATTGTTGGGGACGATATGCTGACTCTGTAAACCGTTTAGATGGGGCTGTAAAGCATTATGAAGTGGTATATAAGTCTAAGTACTGTTGCTACTGCTATCATCACATACACATGAAGCTCTGTGTTTTTCCTGCTGAAATGGTATGCAGAGAGAAGATGCCTACACTTGAGCATCATGTGTGTCCAGGGCAACTATTTCTTCAGCATACAAACTGATGTTTCTCGATTTGACCCTATGTACCTTCAACCATTCCTTTGCTTTTTCCCCCCATTCCAGGGAAGATAAGCCCTCCTGAATTCTCAACCTACTTATATTTTCTCTTCTGCCCTACTTTGATCTACAGAAAGAGCTATCCAAGGTAACTCCTTGCATATTGTCCTTCTCTTTTGGGGCTCCCTGGTTTCTCAGCTCTATGAGAAAAATAATAGGAAAAATGGGTTTCAGGAGCTATGACCCATGCCCCCCCAGAACAATGTTGTAACCATTGTATTTCCCAAGAAAAGAGAACTGCTCTCATCCTATCTCAACCTTATTCCTACTTCTTTCCTTATAGAGATCCATACATCCGCTGGAGTTACGTCATCCAAAAACTGGTTGAGGTGAGAGAAACACATTAAGTTTCCATTGGCTGGTTGGTTTTATCAGGCCTCTCTGGATTAGAAATGTGCCTGGAGACTGTTGGCTTTTCCCATAAATCTTAGATGGACTGGAACCCTAATGTGTCTTAGCCAGCCAAAGTAGTAAATAGCAGTAATTGTTTAAGTAGCCCTGAGTGACCAAAGGCCACCATTTAAGTTCCCCAGAGTTCTCTAGCCTTGAGTGAATGAGATATAACATTTGTTCTGAGTCATCTTTGATGCAAAAAAGGTCACTTCCCTAAGAAATGTTCAATTTAAAACTTTAGACGCAATGTACATATTTTCAAATATCTCCCATAGGAAAACAAAAGGAAAAAGGGGTTTGAAAGAGAGCAGAGTTGATGGGAGTGAGTGGTGCAGAAATCTGTGACAGATTGACTAAAACTAAACTGAAGAAGGGCTGGTGTTGGAAGACAGCATTTGGGCATTGTACTGTAGGATGTTAAAATGTTAAAATGTTAAAATGGCAGCCAAATCCAGATTCTGAGATCATAGACCAGAAAAAGGTTTTTCTTAATCATAGCCGAGAGCTGGCAACTGGTATGCCTTGCCAGAACACTGAGATACAAGCAGATCACTAAGGTAGAGTTTTTTCTCTCTGTCCCACAGTTCCTGGCATGTATATACTTTGTGAATTTCCTCATGAAATACTATTTCATCTCTAACTTCAGCAACATGCATAAGCAACCCTTCACCATCAAAATCCAGCTGCTCTCCATCTTTGATTCAGTAATGCCTGGTATGTGGAAACAATTTCTGTAATGGGATTAAACGGTAATCTGATCTGTCCCAAAAGGATGTACTTTCTGTTCAGAAAGACTTCCAGAGCTTGGGGTATGAATTTAGTAGTATGGGCTGTAGGCTCATCTTTTCAGAGTTTCTACCAATATACATGGAACAAAAATGGAAAGGCCAGTGTGTAGTGGAGTTTAATGTATGGCTACAGCCTTAGTTAAAAACAGGTTGCTAAGATATTTAAAATTTAATAGCTGGAAAAGTGAAGGGTTGGACAATGAGTAAGAACACACAGTTATAGCTAAATGGTTGAAGAGAGCTGGCCACTGCATGAGGGAATCTGAGTTGTATTCGGTTGCTGTGAGAGTAAAGGGGGGGTTTCCTTGTGTCCCACCTTTTTCCTCTGTGTGCCCTGTGTGCTGTCTGCAATTTACCTCATTGTGCTTTTGCTAGGTTGATTTATCTGACAATGCTCCTGTTTGCCTATCTAACTAACTGTAAATATATTTATTTATATAAAACTGGTACATATCAGCATCTCTGACTCCTTTTGGATACCAGCTGCACAATTCCCTGACAAAATAACATAGGCAAGGCCATTTAGTTCTTCTTCCACTCGGAAACTTTAATTTCTCATCCAAAATGCTTCTTCAGTTCATTTTCAGAACAGAAGAAGTTTCTTGGATGAGAAGTGAAACATTTTCAAGGAAAAAAACAAGAAAGTCAAATTGCCTTTTGTAAAGCACCTTTGAGACAATAATGACCTAGATGATTGAAAATCTCTATAGACATTCCATTTAGGATACTAGCCTAAAAGTCTAACTTGATTTACAATAGTCTGCCTTAAATCTGTAACAATAACTGAGTTTTTAAAATCTCTTCTCTCTCCCAAAAGTGGGAAGAACTAATGTATTTCTTTACCTCTCTCATTCAGTGATATCTATTTTATTCGTGGTCTTCTATTTCTTCCTGGACTGCTGGCATAACATATTTGCTGAGATCCTGCGCTTTGCAGACCGTTCTTTCTACAAGGTGATAACAAGGGGGAGGGGGAGAAGGTTGCAAGAAAGATATGAGGAGTCTGGATATGCTTGAATCGTCCATTGGCCATGAAGAATAGTTAGAAAAACTTCAAAAAAAGTTCTGAGATGTTATGGCTCTGAAAGAAAAGCAAATTTCAACTTGGTAAAACAACTACATTGAAGAAGTTGACACTGAAGTATCCGATTGCTTGTAATCAAAGTAATAAATATTTATTTTATTTATTTTTTATTTTATTTGGTTTGTCAATTGCTTACAAGATAATAGGTATAAGTAAAAACATAGTTATGAATACATGGATACATATAAGAAAAATAAAAGAAACAATAGGACAGGGATGGTAGGCACGTTGGTGCGCTTATACACACCCCCTACAGACCTCTTAGGAAAGGGGTGAGGTCAATAGTAGAAAGTTTAAGGTTAAAGTTTTTGGGGTTTGGGGAAGAAACCACAGAGTCAGGTAGAGTATTCCAGACATTGATCACTCTGTTGCTGAAGTCGTATTTCCTGCAATCTAGTTTGGTGCGATTAACCTTGAGTTTGTATCTATTGTTTGCTCTTGTATTGTTATGGTTGAAGCTGAAGTATTCATTGACAGGTAGGATATTGCAATGTATGATTTTATATACTATACTTAGATCGGAGCGAAGGTGGCATAGTTCTAGGTTTTCTAGGTCTAGAATTTCAAGTCTGGTGGCATAAGGTATTCTGCAACGAGTAGAGGAGTGGAGAACTCTTCTTGTGAAATATTCCTGGACTTTCGCAACTGTGTTAATATCAGATATGCAATGCGGGTTTCAGACTGATGAGCTGTATTCGAGTATTGGTCTAAGAAATGTTTTGTACACTCTAGTTATTAGTGTAATATTACCAGAGAAAAAGCTACATAAGATTAGGTTAACAACTCTTAATGCCTTTTTGGCTATGTAGTTACAGTGGGCTCTAGCACTTAGATCATTAGAGATGAGTACTCCAAGGTCCTTGACAGAGTTTAGATCATCAGCAAGGTCTTGACTATTCAGACTGTATTTTATTTTCTGATTTTTTTTTGCCAATATGTAAGACAGAGCATTTGTTTGTTGAGATTTGAAGTTGCCATTTGTTTGACCATTCTGATACATAGTTGAGGTCTTTTTGAAGGGTAGCAGTATTGTCTGTGGTGTTGAATAGCTTTACATCATCAGCGAAGAGGATGCAGTTGCTCTTAATATGATCACAGAGGTCATTTATGTAGAGTATGAAGAGAGTTGGGCCTAGAACACTGCCTTGGGGGGACACCACTGTTGACAGGTACAGAGTTTGATAGGACGCTCCCAATTTGGACCATTTGTTGTCTGTTTGATAGGAATGCTTCTATCCAGTTATGCAAGTGTCCAGAGATATCATAAGATTTTAGTTTTAGGAGTAGTTTGTCATGTACCACTGAATCAAAGGCTTTACAGAAGTCTATGTAGATTGCATCTATTGCTTTGCCCTGATCGAGTTGTGTAGTCCATATGTTTTTGCAGTGTAAGAGTTGCAGATTGCAGGATAGTTTTTTTTTCTGAAACCAAATTGTTTATTAGAGAGTAGGTTGTTTGTCTTTAAGTGGAGGATAATGGATTGGTTAATAATTGATTCCATGACTTTACAGGTGATGCAGCATAAAGAGATTGGTCTGTGATTTTCAACTAGGCTGGGGTCTCCCTTTTTGAAGATGGGGATGACTGTGGCTTGTGACCATAGTTTTGGCAAGGAGCTGGTCCTGAAAGATTTTTCAAAGATTAAGCTTAGAGGTTCGGCTATAGCAGTGGATAGCTTTTTTAAGAAGTAGGCACATATTCCGTCTGGTCCAATAGATAGAGATGGTTTTAGATTGCGTACTACTTTTTCAACATTGTCTTCTGTAAAATCGATATGTATTAGATCATTGTAGTTATCTCTGGTTCGACTAGGAAATACTGGGCATGATCCATTGCTGTTTACCAATACTGAGCCAAAGAATGTGTTAAAGAGGTTGGCTATAATGGTGTCATCATTGCAGTCTTTACCATTAGGTCCTTTCAGGGGTGGGATGGACCTTGAGTCTTTTAGTTTGTTGTTCACAAAATTGTAGAAAGCGCGGGTGGAATTGGGGCGTAGAAGGCTTTCCTCTTGTTTAATGTGATCATTGGTGCCTTCAGTCTTTATCTGGTGGCATATATTTTTGTATCAGCTTTTGAAGTTGGCAACGTGACCAGATTTGTTTTTCCGCCAAAGTGATCTCTTTTTGGATTGAAGCTTCCTTATTGTTATGGGTAATCTGTTTTTTCTGGTTTTTGGAGTTGTTATTGGTACATATAGTTTGATGACTCTTTTGACTTCAAGTAAAAATATGTTGTAATGGTCTTCAACAGTATTGCATCCAGTGAATAGAAATTGCCAATCAAGGGATGAGAGATCGTTGTCTATAAGATCATAGTTGCCTTTTTTGAAGTTATAATTGGGGATCACATTGTTGTGTTGATTTTTGTGTGGACATATGTTGAGACAAAAGTCAATCATATTGTGGTCACTGTTGGAAAAGGGTTCTTTAATTTGTATTCCATAAATTGAATTCAAACTATTGCAGAAGATGAGATCGAGGCAGTTGTTAAGTCTAGTATTGTTGTTTACTAGTTGTTCCAGTCCCAGGTTTGTTACAGCATTGTAGAAGGTTCAGTTTTACATTCATTTAGGGTCCAGTTAATGTGAGGTAGATTGAAGTCACCAAGAAAGATAAAAGTGTGTGGGCAGGATGTTGCCCATGTTAGTAGTGAATTTTGCTTGTTTACGTGTTCAATGTCATAATCAGGCTCTGTAACATAGGAAGAATCGAAATGTGATATTTAAGGACAGTTCACAGACGATGGTCTCAGAAAGAGCAAGCTCTTGAGTAACTTGGATGTTTTTTAGATGTAAGGACTTTTTATAGAAAATAGCAACACCACCTCCTCTACGGATTTCACGATCTGATCGGTAAGCATGATAATCTCTTACTGTGGTAATGGAGTCAGGGAGAGATGCGATGAGCCATGTTTCACAGACAAATATGATGTCGAATTTAGCCATATTTAGTAAGAGGAGAAAATCAGGTATTTTATTCACAAGGCTTCTTGCATTGAGTAGCTTGCATTTAAGGCCAGTTGGAGTTGGAGTTGAGGTAGTTAGGGGCATGCATGCCTAATTTTGATTTAGCAATTGGTTGCAGTTACAACTATGATAATAAAGTTATGATCAATCCTCACATTTACAACCTCTGCAGGTCTGTAAAGCAAAACAAATAGAACTAAGATTGCAAGCATGTTTTATCCATACTAATTGTTTTAATGGGCTGGTAAAATATTTTAATTTTTGCTAGGATCATATGGCACTGGAGTCACTTTAGGTGAGATCGGCAGCTATGTAAATTCGACAATAAATAAATTTGGCAAATAAATAACATAAGTGTTTCACTTAATGACCACTTAATAACTTTATTGCTGCTTCCAATTTTCATTAAATGAAGGCTCCTATAGAAACATGTATGTTTAGGGAGCATACGAAATCAAATAACATGTTCTGAAAGACTTTGCAAGATCCCACGTGATGGTTCATTCCTTCCCTCCCCACAGCTGAAATCTAACTTTTCATGCCCCCCTTGACCGTCCCCGACCCTTAATCTCACCATAACACCCAGGACGCCTCCTTGCTCTCCCATACCTGACAATAGCCACTTACCTGCCTGTTTGAGAGTTGCAATTTCCCACTGGTTTCCCCACTGACTTAGTGATGGACATTCTAATCCCAATTGCCCTTGTAACTCAAGGACTACCCGTACACAGGAAATTTAGAGGGGCTTGTCTCTTTGCTGGCCAAAATACAGTGATGTTCCAGTTTCAAGCCTGGCATTTCTGTGTTTTTCATGCTCTTTATTTCATTCTTCCTGCCTAGGACTGGTGGAATTCCACAGCATTCTCGACATTCTATCGGTCATGGAATGTGATTGTACACGATTGGTTGTACTTCTACATTTATCAAGATTTTCTGTGGGTAGGTAAGGCTGTAATGGGCTGTGAGAATAATCTTTGGGGGCAGAACTGCAGCCAGGGCAATGGTCAAGAGGAGATGTCTCAGCTCAGAGCAGGAATGGAGGAAGAATAACATCTCAGAAGAGGTTCTCCCTTGTTGTTCAGAAAATAAAGGCTGGGGGGGGCGTGTTTCAGACTTGCCAGATTCTATCTCTGTAACCTTATAATAAAAGTACTATTATTTGGATTGGTTTACTGTGTGGAGCACCTGAAAAGTTTGACATGCTTGCCAAACCCACCCTATATTGCCCCATACAGTAAACCTGTTGCATGTAATTTCTCTGTGTCTGTCCTAATTGTTTATTGGTGATCACCAAGATGAAGTCTATGATTCACCTGTGCTCCTTCTCTTCCAGCTGATTGGAGAGAGAGCCCGAGATGGAGCTATGCTCATCGTCTTCCTTTTGTCAGCCATTTCCCATGAATATATACTCACCTTGTCTTTTGGCTTCTTCTATCCTGTCTTGTTTGTGCTGTTTGCTGGGACTGGAGGTAAGTAGCCCCTCAGGAAATGGACTGAACCTTTCCTCAGAAGACTCAAGCAAGGCCCGTAAAACATAATGTGGCATGGATTATTCCTGGTGAACCTTCTTTCATTCTGTTCTGCCCTCCTCTGGTTTGGGGTTTCCACATTTCCCAATTGGCACACATTCATGTCCTTTTTGGTACAATTTTTTTACCGCTGGTAGGTTGGATTTGCTCCAACTCTATTCAAAATATATTAAGCCATTGGCCAAGGTCTTATGATGGATCTTGTGATCCCTACCCGTCCATCACAAGACCACCAATTTATTTGACTCACACCTGACCCATCACAGGACCCATCATTAGAACCTGACCTGACATGACCTCACCATCACAATGCCTGCTGACAACATGGAAACCTTATAAGCACAATACTGACACTGACACCCCCTAAATTCCACTGAAGATGGAAACCAGCCCACAAGCTCAGAGAATGACCTTCCACCCCACAACTCATGTACTCCGATTTACTATTATTATAATTTCCAGTATGCCTTTGGACATCTTGGCTATGGAACCCTGGGTATCGGTACCCTAGATGAGTGGAGCTTTTCAAATTGAGAAAGACTAGCTAAGGAAAGATTGACCCAACCAGTATTTCTCAATCTTGGTGACTTTAAGATGTGTGGACTTCAGCTGAAATTTATGCACCCAATGGAGCCCAAAAACAATTCTGTAAAAGTTTACATAATATAATTCAAGCCATAGAATATGATGAGATTTGTATTATAGGAGACTTTAATGCTATCGTTGACAAAAAATGTAATGACACGAGAAAAGGAAATAGAAGAATTTTACCAAGAACTTCTTTTGAAATGGCCAAAAACCTAAGTATACAGGAGGCTTGGAGAGAGAGGAATAGGGAGAAAAGTAAATGTACATGGTACTCAAACAGGCACAAGTCGTGGTCCAGGATAGACATAGTGTTGATCTCGAAGGAGATGGATTCAGAAATCAAAGTAGTAGATATTGAGATGAACCTTTGGCCGGACCACAACCCCATGAAACTCTGCTGGAAAGAGCATAAGAGAACATCAAGATGAACATTTCAATGATCAATCTTAAAGGATAAGGATTTTAGGCTAAAGTTGGAGAAAGAATTAGGCTTCTTTTTTAAAGAGAATGAACAAGAGGATAAATCCCTTCAAAATCTCTGGGACACAGCAAAGGCATATATAAGAGGAGTGGTAATATCATACATGGCAAAGAAAAACAAGGAGAAGAAACAATTACAGAAAACTCTAGAAGATGATTTTAAAAGTCTGGAGATAGCACTACAGAAAGAACCACAAAATAAAAGCATTAAAAATCAAATGAATATAATCAAACACAAACTTTATCTTCTTTAAAAAGAAGCTCTAGCTCAACAATTAAAACAGAAAAAACAGAATTTTTTCAAAAATGCAAATAAACCAGGGTGATGGTAGCACATAAACTGAAGAGATTAAGGGGGAAATGATGGATCATGGGATGAAGATGGAAGGATGTGCTATCAGGAAGATGCAAGGAAAAATATCGCTCAGACGTTCTATGAGCAAATATATAATGAAAATGATGGGCATATAGAAGAGAAAATATTGGCATGTTTAAAGAAAGCAGATCCACCCAAATTACATGAGACAAAAATTATGTTGAATGAGGAAATCAAAATGACAGAAATTATCAAGGCAATCAATAAACAAAAAAACAGCAAAGCCTCAAGCCCAGACGGCATCCTGTCTGAACTATATAAAGATCAACAAAACATTCTGGGCCAACCATTATTAGAAGTCTTCAATGCAGTTTTAGAATAAGCAAAAAATCCATGATTGTGAACTGAAGCTAATATTATATTGATACACAAAGAAAATTCGGGTCCATCACTGATTAAAAATTATAGACTGATATCTCTTTTGAACGCAGACTATTTGCAACAATCATAGCTGAGAGGCTAAAAAGGTTTTTAAACAAATTCATTCATAGAGATCAAAATGGCGTCTTGTCTACAAGACAAATTAAACACAATATAAGAACAATATTAGATATCCAAGAATTTTATGAAGTTCATAGCGGACAACAAGTGGCATTTCTTTTTTTAGATGCCCAAAAAGCTTTTGATAACATTAAATGGCTATTTTTATTACAACAACAACTTAGATATATGGACTTTGGCTAAAACTTTTAAAATACCATCACAGCGTTATATACTAAACAGGAAACCAAAATATTAATAAATGGAGAAGCGACAAAAAATTTCAATATACAGAAAGGAGACAAAGATGCCTGCTGCCCACTATTTATATTAACCCACTATTTATATTCACATTGGAAGTGCTAACAAGGACAGTTTGGCAAAATCCGCAGATAAAAGGCTTAGAAGTTAAAAAAGAGACCTTTAAACTTCAAGCCTTTGCCAATGATCTGGTGTTTATTATGGAAGATCCAGAACAAACTGGCCTGAAACTTTTAGAGATACTTGAAGAGTCTGGCGATGCTGCTGGTTTAAAAATTAATAAAGGCAAGACTAAAACGCTGGTTTAAAAATTAATAAAGGCAAGACTAAAACGATTGTTAAGAATATGACTAATAAACAGACAGGATATTTGGCTAAGAAGATGGACATCCAAATAGTAAAAAAACATAAGATATCTTGGATATCTTAGATATCAGCGAGATGCATTACAATCAAAGAAGATAATTACGACAAATTGCTGAAGCAATCAAAAGAAGGCCTGGAAAGATGGAGCAATTTAAGATTCTCTTTACTAGAAAGAATATCAGCAATCAAGATGACCATACCACCAAAAGTGCTCTTCTTGTTTCAAAACATACCTGTTAAATTGGGCCAAAAATTCTTTGGAGATTTGAATAAATTGACGATAAACTTCGTATGGCAAGGGAAGAGACCCAGGATTAAATTAAAGTTATTACAGGAAGGAAAAGAAAGAGGAGGATTTGGACTCCCAGAATGGGAACTACGCTATCAGGCAGCTGCACTTACCCAGATTAAGGATTGGATAAACTGAAAAGACAGAAGAATATTACAATTAGAGGGCCGTGATCTACAGCAGGGCTGGCACACGTTTCTGTGGTATGGCAGCCATACATTATTTCCTAAGGCATAAAATTAGGCAAGCTATCTATCTAATATGGAACAAAATTAAAACTCAAAATTATATGGAAATGCCTGCCTGGATATCTACTCTAGAAGCAATAGTCTACCCAAACTTGTACAATCAGGAAAAAGCTATTACCTATAAAGATATCTTAAATGATGAGAGGCAATTGAAGCCTAGACAGGAGTTAAAACAACAAGGGGTAGACTTGGAATGGTAGGCCTATCTTCAAATTCAATCAAGGCATGGTAAAGATAAGAAAGAATGGGGAATTAATATGCATGATTTGGTATTGGATAAAATTCTGTTAGGGCCAGAAGACAAACAAATAAGGAGAATTTATACATACTTACTGGACTATAAAATGCATGAAGAACAGGTAAAATAAATTATGGTGACCTGGGCTAAGGATTTCAGTTACAATATAAATCTGGACCTAGTGGTGGGATTCAGCCAGTTCGCACCACTTCGGGAGAACCGGTTATTAAATTATTTGAATCCCACCACTGTCTGGACCAATGGCAATTATTATGGGAGCAGAACAAAAAAATAACGCTAGCCACGTAATACAAGGAAAACGTGTATAAGATCTTCTATCGGTGGCATCTCCCACCTGCAAGATTGGCCAGAATGTATAAAAACCAGTCATCTAAATGTTGGAAATGTCAGCAAATATGGGACACGTACTATCATGCATGATGGTCTTGCAAAAAGGCTCAGGAGTTTTGGCTTAAGGTCTGGAAATGGCTAGAGAAAATGACGGGGACAAAAATAAATTATAAACCAGAGACTTTTTTTATTGGGAATCATGTCAGCACAGTATAGTAAAGATGATATATATTTAATAATCCATGTTATCATGGCAGCAAGAATTGTGTTTGCCCAGAAATGGATAGCTAGAGAAATACCTAGCAAAGACGAGGTGATAGATAAGATCTTGACCTGCACCGAAATGAATAGGTTGACCTTGGAAATGAAATATGAGGACGAATCTGATTACTATTCAATAATTCATTCAATGTTTTTAAATATTGTAATCAATAAAATTTGTAATTAAAAAAACATGGAAATTGCTGTTATTTTAGATTTTGTAATGGGAAACGTTCCTATTGTAGATAACAGTTATTAGAAATCAATAACTGAGACATCTCCTTGGCTCAGTGTGGCTGGAATATACACAATTAACCCTTTTTCTGTTTGTCTTCATAGTGTTCTTCAACTTTGTTTCCAATGAAAAGAGAAAAGGCCCTGTCTGGAACACCATCATATGGATATGCCTCCCTTTTGGCCTAGCGATTGTTTTCGCCTTATACTGCCAAGAGTGGTTTGCACACGTCCACTGTCCACTCAAGGAGGTGAGTAGACAGTTTACCTTGTGGAGTTAGAGTAAGTCTTGGGTTCCCTCTTGGTTTCAACTTTTGTTGCTTTCAGATATAAAGTGATAAAATAGGAGGAAAAAACCCTCTAATCTAGCTGGAACCATTTAATTAAAGATTGATTCATTATTCCTTATATTTATAAATACTACAGTCACCTTTTGGCTCTAAAACCATAAAATGTTCCAATCAATCAAAAATAAAGAAAAAAAATATTTCACATTAGCTGTATTTTGGGGCATTTCAATATGTGAAAAAAAGCACCTGACTGTTATTGATTCATGAATGTTACAAAGTTCTTATTGTTTTATTTTCACTCCATTTATTTCCATTCTATGCAGACCTGACCAGGAAAAAAAGCCTAATCACAAATCCACTGAGAGCAACAGATATGCCCAACATGTTACCAACCATGTATGTTGGCTCTGATTGGGAATCCAGCACCTTTTGGGGACACCAGGTTCTGTAACGCTTTATAGCAAGATCCTGCTTTACAGTATAGTCAGATTCTCACCTGCAGGGAGTTAAAGCAAACCTTTCTTCCTTCTCCTCATATCAGTAACTGCAAAAGGTGCTCTGCGACATCCAGTATTGAAAATTCTGGGTCTAAGAGCCTTTGACAAGCAACGTCCTTCAAGTCTGGGCTCCCTTGGGTTGAGGGGCCTGAGCTGAGGGGCCTGAGAAGCAAAACTGCCAGAGCCAGATCCTGTTTTCCGGAATAGGCTAGGCCTGCAATTCAAAGTCTCTCCAGTGCTGCCTTCAAAATTGCTGAAACTCTGGGAATGTTATTGTGCTGAAGGGCTCCTGATTATGTTGGAACATATATATGGCTGATCTTGTTGACCCAGATCTAAGCATGAGATTAGCTGGAATTCTTGCATCATTTTGTCTTATGGCAGTTTCCCTTCTAGCTATTCTGTCTCTCTTGACATAGTCATTGTTTTCTTTTCTCAGAAGACCTTCTGGGGGCTAGTGACTCCACATTCCTGGTATTGCCACCCATAAGCAACTATTTCCAGCCTACCCTAGCCTTCTACTTTGCTTCATAAAGGACGTCTCACAAGAATACCTCATTACTCTGCTGCTGCGACAACAAGGGCTCTCAGCACATCATGCGTCTCCTCCACTCCCTCCATGGAAAGCTGTATTTGGAAATTCTTTACCAGAGGGTGCTAAAATTTGGCTTGTAGGTTCAAAGGCACTTATCTAGTTGAGACTGAACATCTACAAAGATCCCTGTGTGGAGTTCATTGCAGTGGCCACTGAGATCCTATAGATGGCGCTAGATGCTAGCAGCAAACTGCAGTGTTTAAAACCTGTATCAGGCCTCTTGGTTACTTGCATGATCTCATTCCCTATATCCTGGTGAAGGTGGAAAATCCCAGACTTTCCAGACATATAGGTGATCTCATTTACTAACATCACCACTAGTCTTAAGGATTGGTTGGGAGGTTGTACCAATGTGGTTGGGAGGTTTCACTCATGTGGTATCTATTCTCCAATCCAAATACTGTATCTATGCTACTCTTCCTTGCTTGTAAAAATGGTATAAAAGTAATAAATGCCACATATGTGGTCAGACATCTTGGCACCCTGAACAATGTCTTTGAAATCCATCAATTCATGGGTCTTCTTGGTGCTCAAATTCCAGGGGAAAAGGGCTCAGGAAAATTTATCAGTGACAATCTTTGAGAGCTCCAATCATGAGAGCTCCATTTTGAAATGTAGGTTATCCCACTTCCCAGCTTTCAGCAAGGCTGTCATGGCCCTGTGGAGCCTGAGTCTGCAGAGGAGGACTAGCTGGAACTGGGGCTGAGGGAAGTTGAGCGTGCGGCTTTGTTGCCTCTGGAGGAATGCAGGGAGGAGCAGGACGAGGCAGCCTGGCCCCTCATGTCCTGGGATGGCTTGTAAGCAGGGAAAAACAGGGTAGGACGACCAAGAGAAGGGGTAAGAGAGAGCAGGAAGTGGAAAAGAAGAGCGACAAAGTTCAGGCAATGAACAAAGACTGTCCCCTCCTGATCCCCAAGCACAGAGAGTGGAGAGGAAGTCAGAGCAATGCAAGACACACCTGGGGAATGAGACTTAAGGAGACGCCGTGGGGAGGGGCACTTGTCGGGAACAAGCATTGAATTCGTGGAGTTTCGTGTGCCTGTGCCAATGTCTGGAATTTGCTGGTCTCCTTGCCTTGTTGCTGCCTTGTCCCCTTTGCCTTGTCAGCCTCCTTGCGATGAAGTAATTGTGCTGACGGCATTTGCTGGACTACTCGCAGCCAGAGGCTGCTGGAAGTATGTGAGAGCACTTTGTTCTGGGACTTGCCATAAAAGTGGGAGTGTTTGGGGAAAAGTTGGGGCAATAAAGGGGAGTTTGAACTATCAGATGGCTGTGTTGCCTCTATGTCTTGCCCCAAATCATCACAAAGGCTTTCAACAAAGTAGACTACGATCTATTTCTCGGTAAATTAGAAAAATGTGGGCTAGACAGCATCACCACTAGTTGGATTTGCAACTGGCTGACAAACCGTACTCAACAAGTAGTCCTTAATGGCACTATGTCTACATGGAGGGAAGTAAGCAGTGGGGTACCACATGGTTCTGTCTTAGGCCCAGTATTATTCAATATCTTCATAAATGACTTACTGTAGATGAGGGAATAGAAGGGGAGCTTATCAAATTTGGAGATGATACTAAGCTAGCAGGAACAGCCAACACCCCGAAGACACACTTAGGATCCAAAAAGATCTTGACAGACTTGAACGATGGGCCCTATACAGCAACATGAAATTTAATGTGGAGAAAAGCAAAATTTTACACCTGGGCAGGAAAAAATCAAAGGTACAAGTACAAATTGGTGAAACCTGGCCAAAAACAGTAATTGTGAGAGGGACCTTAGAGCCCTAGTGGACAATCATTTAAATATGAGCCAGCAGTGTACAGCAGCAGTCAAAAAAGATACTACAATGCTTGGTTGTATAAATAGAGGCATGAAGTATTAGTATTGCTTTGTAACTCTTTAATAAGACCACACACCTGGAATATTGCAATTTTGGTAACCACATTACAAAAATGATGTTGAGGCTTCGCAAAAAAATGCAAAGAAGAGCAACTAAGATGATTAAGGGCCTGGTGACAAAAGCATGAAGAATGGTATTTAAGGGGCTGCTACAAAGAAGAGGAAGTCAACTTGTTTTTCAAAGCACCAGAAGGCAAGACAAGAAACAATGGATGAAAACTAGCTGTCAGGATTCCAGTAGTTACCCCCAATTAAATCATGAGTCTCGAGCCAAACTTCCAAAACTAAACAGGATTTATTGGGAGTTAACATGTCAGCATGACCTGGGTGTAGCCAACTCTGAGACATGTAATTCATTGTCACCCTTGTCCCTGGTTTTCTCCCATCCCTCTGGGTGTATCATAATTCATATTTTCCAACGAAACACATCCATAGCCAAGAGTCATCAATCATGTTCTCCAATTAGATTTTTGCATGGCAGAAACTTCAGTCACCTAGTTACAATCTCTGAAAAACTATGAATGGAATGCACTTTGGATTCCAAGAGCTGCACTGCTCTTTCAAACCCCTTCCCCCCTCCCTTTCTGTTGGCAACTATAAAACAGCCATAGAAATGTTTTATAAGTTGACACTAATCAAGGAGAGAAGAAACCTGGAATTAAGGAGAAACTTTCTAACAGTGAGGACAATTAACCAGTGGAACAGCTCTCCTTCAGAAGTTTTAGGTGCTTCATCACTGGAGGTTTTTAAGAAAAGACTGGACAACTACCTATCTGAAATGGTATAGAGTCTCCTGGGGTCCCTTCCAAATCTATTCTGATTGATTGAAATAGAGATCCCTCATCTGTAAGACTGCAGTATGAGACAAAGGTAAAGCCATCTGCTCAACATGCCATGTTTCTCATCCAAGGAGAAACAAATTGCTCCTGCAGTGCAGTATTAAAAACAACACAAGTCTTTGGTCACAATCTTTACGGTGCTTCAGTTATTTCTCTCAATGTAACAAGAAAGTGACGTCTTTCATTTTACTGCAGAGGCTGAAGCATTGTCTGCAGAGTATCTAAATGTGTGCACAGCATTCAGTCAGTCAGAGCCAGTTTGTAGTAGTGGTTAAGGCATCAGGCTAGAAACAGGGAGACCATGAGTTCCTCCTTAGACTCAAAGCCAGATAGGTAACCTGGGACCAGCCATTCCCTCATCCTCGGAAGGATGTGTTGGCAAACCATTTCTGAAAAACCTTGCCAAGAAAACTGCAAGGACTTGTCCAGACAGTCTCCCAAAAATGGACAAGACTGAATGGAAGAAGAAAAAAATCCATCAAGGCCAACTATTGTTCACAAATTATTCTGGCTGAAATCATGTAAAACCAAACAACACTATAGATATATTCATATTTCTCAGAAACAACCCTAACCAGAATGGTAATGTCAGCTGGCTCTCCAGCCTGGGTTTTCCCTTTGATGCTTCCTTGCCGTAGTAATGGGGAGGGGGGCATGACAATGGGGTTTGGGAAGTGTGCTGGTGTGAGGAATATCCATGTGAACTAAAAGGTTTGCTCTTAAGAATAACAGCACTGCTGAATGGAGTTGTTTACACCCAATCAAGGCCAACTGTCCTAGAATTCCAGATGGATGAAAACACCTGAAGATGTGCTCCCACATGACACTATGTGGGATGTGGATTGAACATTCAGCCTGGGTCCCTGTGGTGATGGATTTGGGAAAACTTTCAATATGTAACTTTCACACCTTTTGACTCAGATCTTGCTTTTCTTTCACCGCTGTCATTTCAAACCCAGTAAAAGTACCTCTTCTCTACCTCAATGGAGTTGGGGGTTTTCTTTCTTGGGTTTTGAATGGGAAGCAGGCCTGACAGGTACAAACATATGAGCAAGGTTTGAGAGGGAAATGTTTAAAAAGAACAACAATGAGCGATGCATAAAATAGCAGAAAAGTTTAAAAATTAGTATGTCATTCACCTTCTAGCCCATCTCAAATGATTGCCCCAGGGAACAGACCCTCCAAAAATATTTAATAAGTTAATTAACATGCAGACTGCCATCTTTATTATCATTAATGAATTATTATAAATTTACATTTAAATTTATGTGGCTGCCCATTTCATATATGTGACTCTGGGTGGCAAGCAATTATATGAGAAATAATGTTTAAAAATAACAAACAGCATTAAAAGCAACATGAAAAACATTACAAGCATTAAATATATTGTCTTGGAAGAGTTAATCTTCCTTTCCAGAGGCAAAAGCCTAGAATGGCATCTACAAAGTATCATTTCCACTTGTGGTTTGAAGATAGGGCTGAATTGCTGTAATTTTGATCACCTTGACTCAATTGAAACTACTTTCTTATTACTTAGGGAGAACTGTGCTTGAGCATCAACTTTGATATCCTTTTGATGAATGGCTACCCCAGTTTTTCTAATTTTCTTGTTCATAGTAAAAATTTGAATCAAAAGCTTTTATTATGACCATACAACTGGAAATGTGCTGACTGTAGACCTATTCCACCCCCTTGCTGTTTGCTGATTCCCCGAATGTCAGTGTTCGGTATTGAGACTGCTGTTCTGACAGCATGAAGTCTATCTCTGATGATTCTATCATTCCACATAGCGCTAGCATGCAAAAGATTGCAGCAGTGAAGTTTCCTTTTGCTTCACTGGCTGGACATCCTTTCAGCAGGAGGGCTACTTGTACAGTACTTGCTCTCTGCTCTCCCCTAACAGTTCACTAGGCATTTTTGTAGCCTGGGAAGTTCATCATCCAGCATATTGTAAACACCCTGAGTGTGAATCCATGTGGCTTCCTTGGCACTGTTGGCAGAATACTGTATTTCTAGCCATCTTGCAATGCTAATTAGAGCTACGTTTCTTAAAGTGTGGTCATAAGACCCCAGGACCCTCTTAGGGATCCACAAAATCATTTGCGAGACAACGTTGAAAAAATAATATTAAAAATCCCATCAAATAATTATGAGAATAGCAGCAGCAAACACGTCACTTTTCATTTTTAATGTAGTAAATATCAATACATATAACCCACATAAACAAAAGTTCTTTTGGGGTTTTCCTTAATTTTAAAAGTGCCAAGGGGTCCTAAAAACACTGAATTAAGAGTATTGGAATTTGCAATGCCCACCGTTCTGGAGGGTACCAGCCAGGCCCAGGCAAGGTTGCAATAGAGATCTACTCGGACGATTTTATTTTTTCCACTATGTATCAAGAGAGGGAGTGCTATTCCCACACTAAACAACAGGTTTCGCGCGTTGCTCTGTAGAACCCGGATTGCTGGCGGTGAGTGAGGCAGAGGGAGGAATTTTACACCTGAGAGTGCTTTTTGTTGTTGTTATATATATATATATTTAAGATCCAGGAAATCTTGGCTCCTCTTTCATCCGTTTAGTTCCACGAATCGAACCTGAATTTCCTCCTCCAATCAGGCGGGGGGAAAAAATACCTGAAAGCGAAAGGGAAAGGAACCATCTTCCCGCGCGCGCCCTTTTGTTCTCTAGGGCTCATTTTCCCGCCGCGCTGCAAAATCAGGCCTGGCAGGAGGAGGCGTGGCATTTCGATCCCCCCCCCCGCCCTCCTTCACTAAGCGCCCCACACCCCAGGAACTGAAAAGCGGTCATGGACGAGAGAGAGAGATTGCTCGGAATCCTTGAGGAGCTGACAGGCGAAGAGCTGAAGACGTTTGCTTTTTTATTGCCCGACGCCATCCCGCGCGGGAAACGCGACACTGACTCTCGGGTGAATCTAGCGAAAGTGATCCTGCAATACTGCCCCGAAAATGCCTTAGATGTCCTCATCGAGGTGTTAAACAAAATCCCGAGGAAAGATCTCGTCTTGCAACTTAAAGGCGACCTGAGACGAGGGGATCCCCGTTATGATAGGACCGAAGAAGAAAGGGAAGTGGCGGCGGCGGTGGGTAAGCACCCAGCAGCCAAGCAGCCGCACACCGTGCTGGCAGGCTGAGATCCCTAAAAACCCGAAAGTTGCTGTCCTGGAATTGTGTATAGGATTATCAGGGGTAACAGGACATGTAGCAATAATCACCTCAGCCCAATTACCCGCTTTAAAATAGCAAAGACAGAAGAAATGTAGCTGCATGCTGCGGGCCAGAAAAAAAAATTTTTTTTAATGTATGTATCGATCAACTATTGTACTGTATTTATTTTGAGTGCCCCTGCTATCACAATTTGGAGACTCGTTGCGTTTTACAAGGCAAATCATCGCAGGAACGGAAAGGCTTTCAAATATTCTTCAGTTCTTTAAAATAACCCAGAACAATTGAGATGTACTCAGAACACAACTTGGGATGGGAATGGGGAGACAGAAGAGAGACTGGGAAAAATACAAAAATTAGTGTGAATATTGTTGGTTGCAAGATCTGCATTTAAACCTAGTCACTGGGACTGGGGTGATTATTGCTAGTTGTCATTTCTAGTTACAACTAAAAGAATTCCGAAGAAAAAGAGAGGGTACACTTTTTAATAATAAAGCAGATAATAAAAGGATGGAAAGAGAAAATAAGGAATAATGTTTGTTAACAGAGATCAGGGTACCCATAGAAGAGAACAGTGCTGGTGCTTTCAATAGAAGGTTAAGAGTTAAGAGTTACAGATACAAAGGTTTTAGTAGTATACAAATACAAGGCACATGATTGTAATCAACCATTAGTCATTACACCGCTTGTGGTTTATGTGTTTGTGCCTTCAAATCTGGACTCCTAATGATAGCTTAGACAAGTTCATATAGTTTTCTTGGCAATGTTTATAGAAATGATTTTCATTTTCTTCTTCCAAAGCCTGAGAGAATGGGTGAGCCAAAGTTCATATAAGCCAGTTCATGTCTCTGAGTTTCTAGCATGGTACATTTAACTACTACACCAAACTGACTCTCATGTGGTTTTTACAATTTATTAATTTTTTTATAAAGCTTGTTGTGGGGGAGCGTATCTAAATACCCATAGTCCACATCCTGTATAATGAAATCCTCTAATTAAAATCATTTAACAATAAAATTCCTGCTTATGGTTGCCTAGGAATACAGCAAGCAGATGGCCATCTTTTTCTTTATTCTACTTATCCCATAAAAAGTAGATCATAATGCAGCACTTTTTATGACCATCATATAATCTTGCGTGATGACCTGGGTGTTATGGTAGTAACAGTATAGTATTAATTCCTTGAACAGATTTTAGGCAAGTACAGGTAATCCTCAGTTAATGAATGACTCCTGGTTCAGTGGTGCTGAACAAGTGGTAGTAACAACTGCTTCTTGGCAACCTTGCAATCTTGTGATTGCCATTTCTAACCTTCCCCAAGTCAGTGGAGAAGCCAGGAGAGAAGGTTGCAAGTAGCCTGGCTACTTGCTATTTCTAAGCACTGAAGTCATGTGATGTGTACTTTACAATCGTATTGCTTAGCAACAGAAATTCCGATGCCAACTATTGTTAAGCGAGGACTACCTATATGGTGTTGTCAGATAATAAAGGAAAGAGGTGTCAGCTCATCTCTTTTACATCTGTAATTTTCTCTTTCCCTCTTCTGTCATTTTTCAGCACCACCCAAGCTGGTTTCACAAGAACAGCTGATGAAACTAGCCAGAAAAATGGGCAAGAACTGGAAGGAGATTGGCATTTTGTTCCTGGGTATGGAAATTTCACGTCTGGAGCAGTTTGAAGAGGAGCATTCTAAAAACATGGCCATGCAAATTTTCTCCATGCTGTGCAACTGGAGGAACCGTGAAAAGAACAAGGCCACTGCTCACAACCTGTATAACATTCTCAACCAGGAAGCGGTAGAAATTGACTCGAGTGCCTATGCTTTTCTTTTAGAATAAAATGCAACAGAAAAAGATCAACCCTAAAGAAGATGAGCCTCACCAGCATTCAGAGTCTGTCGCACCACCTATGGTACTTAATATTGTCATTAAATACCAGAATTTATATTCAATGGGATGCCCTTGTAAGGATTTTTATAGCATCAGAAGAAACAGAACAAGTGCTGGTGCTTTCTTAACTCAGGTATACATTTTCCTGGAATTGTATGGCTACTGTATGAGCCCAGAAAAAGATAGTCCTTCTTTAAGGAAGTGACAAAGGTGCACAGTGTGTCATCCCACCTACTTAAAAGCCTATTCTTAGCTTTGGATCTAAAGTGTTGCAAAGAACTAGGAATAACAATAGGTTGGGGTAGGGGTTGTTGGTAACACTTTTCACATTGGACAGATTTTTAAGTTCTTTCTCAAGTTTTCTTTCCCTTGTTTCATCTCTGTTGCTGTAGCTCCTTTTCTAATGCACAAGCCTGCAATTGTTCAGTTCTCTTTATTTTTTTCCTCCCTTTTTATTTTTTTCATTCTGTGGTGAAGTTTTATTTGCTTTATATAAAATGACAAAGCAAATCTAATTCTCTGTCTTCTCCATTGCATCTGCGTCATGTGCTAGTCTTGTCTGGTTTTGGCTTCTTCACTTGGATCCTCTCCCATTTACAAAAAAAAAAAATCTTTTAAAAAGATAGGTAGACAGACAGACAGATACAAACAAACAAACAAACAAACAGATAGATGATAGATTAAATGATAGATAGGATAGACAGAAGATAGATTGATAGACGATAGATACAAACAAACAGATAGATAGATGATAGATTAAATGATAGATAGGATAGACAGAAGATAGATTGATAGACGATAGACACAAACAGATAGATGATAGGATAGACAGACAGACAGACAGACAGACAGATTAGATATATGGTCACAAGCCACAGTCATCCCCATCTTCAAAAAGGGAGACCCAAGCCTAGTTGAAAATTACAGACCAATCTCCTTATGCTGCGTCACCTGTAAAGTCATGGAATCAATTATTAACCAATCCATCATCCTCCACTTAGAGACAAACAACCTACTCTCCAATAAACAATTTGGTTTCAGAAAAAAACTATCCTGTAATCTGCAACTCTTACACTGCAAAAACATGAACGACACAACTCGACCAGGGCAAAGCAATAGATGCAATCTACATAGACTTCTGTAAAGCCTTTGATTCAGTGGTACACGACAAACTACTCCTAAAAATAAAATCCTATGGTATCTCTGGACAGCTGAATAACTGGATAGAAGCATTCCTGGCAAACAGACAACAAATGGTCAAAATTGGGAGCGTCCTATCAAATTCTGTACCTGTCAATAGTGGTGTCCCCCAAGGCAGTGTTCTAGGACCAACTCTCTTCATACTCTACATAAATGACCTCTGTGATCATATTAAGAGCAATTGCGTTCTTTTCACTGATGATGTAAAGCTGTTCAATACCACAGACAATACTGCTACCCTACAAAAAGATCTTGACTATCAGAATGGTCAAACAAATGGCAACTTCAAATCTCAACAAATAAATGCTCTGTCTTACATATTGGCAAAAAAAATCAGAAAATAAAATACAAGCTGAATAGTCAAGATCTTGTTGATGACCCAAGCTCTGTAAAGGACCTTGGAATACTCACCTCTAATGATCTAAGTGCTAGAGCCCACTGCAACTACATAGCCAAAAAGGCATTAAGAGTTGTTAACCTAATCCTACGTAGTTTTTTCTCTGGTAATATCACACTACTAACCAGAGCATACAAAACATTTGATAGACCAATATTCGAATACAGTTCATCAGTCTGGAACCCACATTACGTATCTGATATTAGCACAATTGAGAAAGTCCAGAAATATTTCACAAGAAGAGTTCTCCACTCCTCTACTCGTTGTAGAATACCTTATGCCACCAGACTTGAAATTCTAGAACTAGAAAACCTTGAATTATGCCGTCTTCGGTCTGATTTAAGCATGGTATATAAAATCATACATTGCAATGTCCTACCTGTCAATGAATACTTCAGCTTCAACCATAACAACACAAGAGCACACAATAGATACAAACTCAAAGTTAACCGCACCAAACTTGATTGCAGGAAATACGACTTCAGCAATAGAGTGGTCAATGTCTGGAATACTCTACCCGACTCTGTAGTTTCTTCCCAAACCCCAAAAACTTTAACCTTAGACTGTCTACTATTGACCTCACCCCTTTCCTAAGAGGTCTGTAGGGGGCGTGCATAAAGCGCACCAACGTGCCTACCGTCCCTGTCCTATTGTTTCTCTTATTCTTCTTTTATTTTTCTTATATGTACCCATTTCATGTATTCACAACTATGTATACACTTATACTTATTATCTTGTAAACAATTGGCAAATCAAATAAATAAATAAATAAATAAATAGGGGTATTCAAACTTGGCAAGTTTAAGACTTGTGGACTTCAACTCCCAGAATTCCCAAGCTAACATGATTGGAGGAGGAATTCTGGGAGTTGAAGTCCACAAGTCTTAAAGCTATCAAGTTTGAAGACCCCTGGATTAGATAGATGTAGGCAGGCAGGTAGATAAATTAGACAGGCATTAGACAGGTAGATAGATGATAGATAGATAGATAGATAGATAGATAGATAGATAGATAGATAGATAGATTGATTGATAGATAGATAGATAGATAGATATTATAGACAGATAGATAGATATTATAGACAGATAGATAGCATTAGTACTTAGACTTATATACCTCTTCATGGTGCTTTATATGAGACAGAAACAATCAATTCACACTTCATTCGCTGACGGTGTTATAAAGAAAGGAAATGAAACATTTTGAGACTAAACTCAGAGAGAACCCAGTAATATTTACCTTTCTAATCACACAGATTCTATATCCTTTTGAATGCATGTCACTGGTTTCCCATCCCTTTCTAGTACAAACTGAGACATAGTCAAATACTCTGTTTGGTGCAAATTCTGTTTGTTCATTTGCAATTTAATACCATCTAATTTTATTGGGTCTGGTTGTATCACCTTTTTATTGCAGTCATTAAATGAATCATATGGTCCTTAAGCAAATCCAGCTTCTCCCATTAACCTTGCTTGTGGGAAGCACTCTAGGAATGTCACAAATGGCAATCATGTCATCCCTGGATACTGCAAACAGGAAATAAAATGCTACTTGTCAAGTACCCAAATTTTGATCATGTCGTGGGGATGTTGCAATGGTCACAAGTGTCATAAATCAGGTTTTCAGCACTGTTGTAATTGAACAGTTGTTAAATGAATGATTGTAAGTCAAGGAATGCCTGTACTCTCTGCGGCGCATGTTAACCCTGGACAGAAGCAAAGTAGTTATTTCAGTTTAAGGCTTAAAGTTTTAATTTAGATTATAGTTTAAATAAATGTCTGTGCCTTGTTGATCATCATTTTAAAACTCTTTAATGATCCATTGCTTACATTATACTGGCTGTAGGCCTTCTTTCCTGTTTGTTGTCTTTGCTTCTGTAAATTCTAGGTCCGTGTTTATCCTATGTTTGTTTTTACACTTTTTAAAAATAAAAAGGATCATTTAACATCTACCAAAACAACATTTTAAAAAATATAAAGGACTTAATGCTATTTGGAAGCAGAGGCTTTATTATTTCTAATGCTGCCATGTCTAAAACAACAAAGTTTTATAAAAGTACATTTAAATACATAGGAAGGTAAGTAAAATGTGCATACATAAATTCAACCTCTGTAGCACTTAGCTTTACCTTGTTTTTGTATTTTCCTCCATTAAAAATACAAATAACTTCAGTAAGTAAAACAAGTAAAGCTAGAACCCAGGAGACTGAAGTTCTAATCACACCTCTTAGGCACAAAGCCAGATGCATGTCCTTTGGCCAGTCACTCCCTCTCAGCCCCAGGAAGAAGGCAAGGGCAAAATACGTCCAAAATTCTTGTCCCAAAACTGTAGGGATTTTTTTAAGGAGTCAGTACTTACCCAAACAGGGAGAGAGATAGAGAATAATGGATTAGATTTTAATTAAATCTTAACTTGGAAGGGGCAGGAAACTCCGTTTTTATCTTCTAAAGCAGGGCTTGCCCGTGTTGTTTTCTTGGTAAAAATACAGGAGTGATTTACCATTGCACCGTCCCCCATAATATGAATCTGAATGCCTTTGCCATTGTCACAAAGTGATCATCTGACTCTCAACATCTTCCTACACTGTTTCTGCCAAATACAGGTGCCTGCTTGCTTTAGCTGGACACCTTCACATCTGGGAATATATACTCTTGGCATATAGCCCCAATATTCTTCACTAGTCCCTGTCAGAACAGCCCCAGTTCATGATGAAGCAGCACAGTAGAAATTGGGGGATGTACCATTGGGAAATCTCAGACCAGGTTAGGAGCAAATCATGGAAACTATGGGTCCTTAAGATCCAGCAACACATAACCAAAGCAGGGCTTGAGAAGCCTTAAGTGTTCCAATATTTGAAGGGCTGCTACAGAGAGGAAGGGGTCAAGCTATTTTTCCAAAGCACCTGAAGGCCAGACAAGGAATAATGGATAGAAACTGAACAAGGAGAGATTCAACCTAGCAATAAGGAGAATTTTTCTGACAGCAATCAATCAATGGAACAGCTTGCCCTTGGAAGCGGGAGAGTCATCACTGGAAGCTTTCAAGAAGAGACTGGATTGCCATCTGTCAAAAATGGTGTAGGGTCTCCTGCACGGGCGAAGGGTTGAGCTAGATGGCCTACAAAGTCCCTTCCAACTCTGTTAATCTGTATCTCTAAGCAAAGTACTCTTGCTCTGCTAATCCCTTGAAACAGCACCATTTTTCTTTCTCCAGCTGTTTCTCTTCAAGAAGAGAAGGGCTACAGAAAAGTATAGCAGAAACCTATGGAAAAACAGGTGATTTGGACAGAAAGGGTGAAACCAGAATAAGTAATCACTAGGTAGTTACAATTTCCCAAGGGCTACCAGTTCTGAACTGCAAAATTCCAAGCTACTATCTGCAGGGGTGGAATCCGGCTGGCATAACAACTGGTTCGGGGAGTGCGTGCATGTGCATCAAACATGCTACCGGCTCCGGCAAGCATTTACCTTCTCCAGCTGACAAGCGGCACTCAGCTGTGCCGCACAAAGCAGCTGAGGAGGAAAATGCAGCCACTAAAGGGCAGCCAAGAAGCCGGGCAGGCAGGAGGGCCAAACAGCAGACCAAAACCTCGTCCCAGTAATCGGTTTGGTGTCAGCTGCTGTCCGGAGCTGCCAGTTCTATAGAACTGGACCGAACTGGTAGGATCCCGCCCTGACTAGCTGACAGCAAAGAGATTAAATTGTTTGCTGCTACTTAGTGGCTGTTGGATTGTGGAGTCCACATCTGATAGTCTTAGACTAGGGGTGTTAAACTGGATTTTTTCGAGGGCCAGATCAGCATTGTAATTTGCCGGCCAGCTGACCAAGAAAGACGGGACAGACGCCTCCTGCAGCACTCTGCTGGCCAAAACAGGGCGTGGGGGGGCTACCTGAGGCCCCCCTGTGACCCGTTTTAAGCCTGGATGGCCTGCAGCACCCTGCCGGCCATAACGGGGTTGTGTGGGGTGTGCAAGCCCCCACCCCCATGCCGTTTTGGCCAGCAGAGTGCTGCAGGAGGCTGCCCAGGCCGAAAACAAGGCGCAGGGGAACTGTGCGTGCACCCCCAGCCAGCGCTCTGTTTTGGCTGCCAGAGGCACCACGGGCTGATCCTTTGCTATTTCCAGGCCAGCCCCACGGGCCAGATTTAAGCAACCCATGGGCCAGATCCAGCCTGCGGGCCTTGAGTTTAACACCCCTGTCCTAAGCTTTCCTTATTTTTTGCAGATGGCAGTGAAGAAATTAAAAGCATACATTCACTTTAATTTTGGAACACCCATAAATACAGAAATAGATAACAATTGCGGGGGGAGAAGGTGGCAGGCCGCACACATTAGTGTTACATCTTCACATCATGTTTGTCTGTAAAATGGTTTCGTAGCAACATACACACCATGCCAGTGGCACCTGCTCATGGGTCCCTATGCACGGTTGGAGGAGTGTAGCTTTCAAGCCATTTCAACAGTGGTGTGCAGTGACTAGAAGTAAGGTAATTGATGCCTGCTTTTGAACCACATAACCACATAACTGTTCCAATCTGTATTGTACACAATCTATAGATCTCTGCCAAGCCTCTCAATTTCATCAAGGAAGAAATTCAGGTCATCTCTGGTGACTGCTGGATTGGTGACCACCTGGCGGAAAAAGTTCACCCGTTTGCCATGTGGCTGATAGCCCACCAACATGGAACCTTTCTTCATCATCCGTTCCTTAATCAGTGGAGCTACCTAATCAAGGAAAACAAACAATCAAAACTTCTCAGAAACTGGTTGCACTATGATGGTACAAGATATCCACTCACCCAATATGCATCCATATTATGTGTGAACAGAGTTAGTTCTGGGTATCATTCATATTAATCTAGTTCATCATAACAATATTAGTAACCTCTATCACATTTATCAAATTTAAGTAATCCTCATTATATTTTTTTAAACATACATAAACTAAAAAAAAGCCTAACTCCTCATCTTTATCTCTATCTTCATTATGTCTTTCTTGTTCAGTCTAAACATTTCTTACATATAATAAGAAAGATATCTTAAAAAAAGATATCCACCCCCAGCCACCCTCCCCGCATAATGAAACTTTATTTCCAGACAGGTTCTAAAAATGGCTTTCAAATGTGGAATCGAATTAGGTCCTTGTGTGCAATTTTTATCAAGGATAGCTACATAGGGTTGCCTCCTTGATGTATATAATAAATGTTTATATGAAAATCTGGCAAAACCCATATATTCAAGATTCATTTATAATGCTTTATTGAGTTTTTTTCCATTTATACATAATACCAATAGTTATTAAACAGGGCTGTGACATTATATATACATTTATGTGTCCTATCAAAACTTACAATACACAATACTTTCATACCCTCTTATGTATTATATACATTATTTACATTTTCTATTCTTATATTTATTATCAATCCAAATAAACCATGTTTCCCATACTGCATTGTATTCTGTGTTTGCTTTCCTTCTTAATTCCATAGTTAATTTATCCATTTCCACACACTCTGAATTTTTTTTGATTATTAAGCCTTCAGGTGGTATGGAGTTTTTCTTCCAGTACTGAGCGTATGAAAGATGCAGTTATTATTCACAGCCTTTTTCCCAGATTACCTATGATTCAATAGATCCCCAATCCAAATCAAAACTTCTTACTTGTGGCTCGGGCAACAGGTGCTCAGGTTAACCAGTTCAAAAATAGCATCTTTGGAATTAATGGTGGATGATATCTCACAAATTAGGGAATCTGAAAACCCTGGCAAGGCTTCACAGTATCATTGGCCTCTTTACCAGGGACCAGGCAAGCTTGGTATGGCTTTGCCCCCTCAGTTTGTCAGCGCTTAGCATGTGTATTCTGCACTTCTAAGCTTTGTCAGCTCTGTTATAGGTTGTCTTGACTAGCTGCTCTCTTTAGTTTCTTTCACACGAGTGTTGTGAAACAGGTCAATAGGCTTTACAGACTTACAGTTTTACAACCACAATTGAGCCCCAAAATTATGTTGCTAAGCAAGACAGTCGTTAAGTGAGCTTTGCCCCATTTTATGACCTGTCTTGCCACAGTTGTTAAGTGAATCACTCCAGCTGTCAAGTTGGTAACACAGTGGTTAAGTGAATCTGGCTTCCCCTTTGACTTTGCTTGCCAGAAGGGCGCAAAAGGTGATCACATGACCCTGAGACACTGCAACGTCATAAATACGAACTAGTTGCAAATACCTGAATTTTGATCATGTGACTGTGGGGATGCTGCAACGGTCATCAGTGTGAAAAATAGCCATAAATCACTTTTCTCAATGCCCTTGTAACTTCAAACGGTCACTAAATGAATGGTTGTAAGTCAAGGGCTACCTGTATCCTAAACTGACTGGGTGGAGTTTGCTTAAACTTGGAACCAAATTGGACTTGGAGTGCTAGCTGACAATTAACCCCCTCCTTCATGTTCCTCACTACTCTAGCCCACTCCCCTTACCCCCAATGAAGCATATTGTGGAAACAAGGTCAATGACCAATGGGTGTTGGTGCCTCCATCTGGATCCCCTTAGTCTACATCCTCTTCTGACACTGGGAAGCTGAGCATTCGAGGGCAGTTCCTAACCGTGGATTTTATGTGGGTTTAAGCTACATCTCCACCATAACAAGCCAGAATGGCCAATAGCCAGTTGTAAGAGATGATTGGATTTCTATCCCTGTAACATCAATGGACATTAAGGCTGGCATCACAACACAAATGTCTTTCTTTTCTGCACATTAGCATTCCTGCATTGCATCCTGCTTGATTCTGTAGGCAAGCAACAAATGCACACATGTCCATTTATCCTGAAAGAGCTTGCCTCCTTTTTAATGAACGCTGGATGCGGAAACATGTGTGAACTCTGCTTTGCACTTGTTTTACAACACAGGAGTCTCCAGAGGGAGTTTTTCCCTGCTCTTACTTCCTATTTCAAAGATGCCAAAACTTACCTTCTCCAGTTTCACCCAGTAATCAGCGCAGTCTTCCTGCCCTTTCAGACTGGGAGGTACATACCAAAAACAGAGATTGATGAACTCTGGCTGAAAAAGAAAAAGAAAAAGGAGTTAAAAAAACCCTAAAAGTTATCTTGTGATAACTTTTCTTCCCTCTAGTCTTTGTGCAGTAGGAAGCCACTTTCTTATGGCAGTAATACATTGACAGTAAAGAAACTGGAATACAGAACCATAAAATGATTTATTTGGTTTTAATGTAGCACACAGGTGTCAAACTCATGACATCACGTTGTCATCATGTGACGCATTGAGACTTTTTTCCCCCCGTGGGTGAGGTCAACGCGTGACTCATCCAGCCCAGGGGCTGCGAGTTTGACATCCTGATCTAGCATGATGTATAAACCCAACCATTACAGCTCGCAATTCATCGTTTATGCCACCTATAAGCAATTTACAATCTCCCTACGGGGCCCAAGGCTCCTCAGGATTGCATTATTGCAAGTCTGTGGCAAACTGTCAAATTACATGGCACAACTTTCTGCATCGTTTTAGCAAGAGCAATGAAATGGATATATTTAGTTATCCATTTCATATCCAAGGTTAAAAATATTAGTTCCCATTTTTTAAATGGTATGTCAATCCCCCACAAAAGTGAAGTCCAAATTCCTGCCTCCACCCCTTCAGATGATGCCACTGCATTACTGCCCTTTTAATACTTGTTGCTTTTTGAATGAGACCTGGCATCCCAAAAATGCTGCAAGCCCTAATTTCTGGATGGAGATCCAGCCTGGTGTAGTGCTTAAGGCATCAGGCTAGAACCTGGCAAACAGGGGTGGGATTCTACCAGTTCGCACCTATTCGCTAGAACCAGTTGTTAACATTCTAAGCAGTTCGGAGAACCGGTTGTTAGAAGAAATTACTGGCCTAATCCTGTAAGGAAGGCAGGAAGGAAACATTCTGGTGTTGCTTACAGAAACTGCCTCTCCGTTAACCCTTATTACATTCTTGGCAGGACTAGACTTCCTGTCTCAAGAACTTCTCTGGAGTTTTTTCCCCCTCCTTTGCTTGTGTGGAGTGACCATTTAAAGTTACAATGGCACTGAAAAAAGGAACTTATGACCATTTTTCACACTTACGACTGTTGCAGCATCCCCAGAGTCATGAGAGGCCAGGTGAGGAGATGCGTGCCTCGATGTGAGTGATATTGAGTTGGCCATGCCCAGCCAATAACATGACCACCAAGCAATGCCCACCACCTAAGCCACGCCCACAGAACCGGTTGTTAAAAAATTTGAATCCCACCCCTGCTGGCAAATCGTGAGTTAGGCACAAAATCAGCTGGGTGACTTCATGCCAGTTACTTTCTCACACTCCTAAGAAGAAGGCAAGAGGCAAACCACTTCTGAAAATCATTCCTGCAGGAACTTATCCAGGCAGTCAGCAGGAGCCAACAATGACTTGAAAGCACACATTCACACACAGAGAGACAATCGGGATTATCAGTTATGTGAAAACATGTTTCAAAAAGTAAAAAGAAAACTGCTGACTTAATGGAGAGTTAGAACTGAAGTTTCAGATCATGAATTGGTAGGAATCATTTAAACCAGCAGTCGCCAATATCTTCAGCTCTGGTGGTGGGGTGGGGGGAAGAGGATGGTATTGCGCCCACGCATGTCACTTGCACAAATAGAGCTTTGCTCACTCGCCTGCTGCTTTCACGGTCCGGTCCATTGAATCCAAACCTCCTTCAGTTGAGGAATCCAAATTAAAGCATTTGTGACTAATGGATATCCAGCTTCTGTTTTTCACCACATCCAGAACCCACCTCTTCAGTGATCTGAGCACAAGACATGGTCTTATGTGTGAGAACAGCAGGGGTTCACAGGGGTTCGGGAGAGCCCCTAGCTAAGATTCGGCACAGTTCAGACAACCCCCAAATCCCACTCCCGGCTGGCCCCGCCCACCCTGCCCCACCCCGCCCCTCCCAGGAGTCCCCACATGGCCCATTTTGGATGCAGGTAAGTGCAGGGTTTGTGCAGAGGCTCTGGGAAGATGAAAAACAGGCCTCCCGTAAGTTTGGGAAGGCCAGAAACGGGCCCATTTCCAGCTTCCAGAGAGCCTCCGGAGGTCGGGGAGGCTGTTTTCACCCTCCCAGAGGCTTGAGGAAAGCCTTCGGAGCCCAGGGAGGGCAAAAACACCTCCTCCATGGTGAAAGAGGCCGACTAGGCCACACTCACCCTGGCCACGCCCACCCAGCAACCAGGCAGAGAAGCTATTGCTAAAACTTTTGAAACCCACCTGTGGAGAATAGCCCATTATTTAGCAGACATTCGGAGATGATAAAGTGCCCCCTTTTCCTAGCAGCTTCACCAGGCTAGAAAGCAGGAGATTGCGAGTTCTAGTTCCTCCACAGCCATGAAAGCCAGTTGCATGACCTTGGGCCAGTCACCCACTCTCAGCCCAACCGACCTCACAGGATTGTTGTTGTGGGGAGAATAGGAGGAGGATACATTCACTGCCTTGAGTTATTTGTAAAAATAATAAAGATGGGGTCCAAGTAAATCAATAATATCATATAATACACATGTCAGCAGCAAAGCAAGCCCTGAAGGCCAGATAGCTCATACCTCTATAACTAGTTGAAAGCCTTCTCTCTTCTTGATTTCATCAGCTAGATACCTAGGATAAAAAAGAAGAAAATGTTAGGGAAGATGCTTGAACCACATGTCAGTCACTAGGGATGGCAGAAAGACTTTCCCCAAATATAGGATCTTTTCATATACCTAGTATAAGCAAAGGCCCTATCCACTCTCTGCTCCAAGCCTTTGCTACCGTTGGCCTTCCACATCAGCCACAACTTAAAGCAATCTACTTTGCGTCCACACTGGATGGTTTGGTCTCCCCTGTCATAAGCTATGTCGTAGAACTTGTCTGTCTGGAAGAGATAGGTAGCTTGGGCACAGTGGCATCTCTGCAGTAGTCCCTGGGAAGAAAGAGGTATCAAAATAGTTATCTTTTTTTTTAAAAAAAAAATTGTTTTTCACATAAAATTATTTATTCTACTTGACAGTGCAAAATGCTCTAAGTAGAAGTTCATTTCAAAGAACTTCAAAATGAACTGGAAAATGTGATAAGAATAGGGTGATCATAGACTCAGAAACCAGAGAGTTTAAAAGAGAGGTGTACAACATAAGACCTTGGGAGATTGTTAAGATACAATTGTTTCAAGGCAGTATGATCAATGGTGTGGGATAAGAAGCTAAGTCATATTTGGAGTGTGTTGTTCATTGCAGTCTCTAGTTCAAAGCAGGAACAGCATGGTAAGTAAAATACCTGTCAAAATTGGAGAGAGGGCAAGCAGGAAGAGAGAGTATCCAGAGGTGAACTTCTGTTATAAAAGACATGCCAATGGAAAAGGCTCTTTTTTTGAATCCCAACCAAAGCATTTGTTCTATATTAACATACTCCAAAAGCTGAAATCTGATTGGTCCACACGGACCACATCCTGATTGGTCTACTGAACGGCCGTGATTGGCTTCCTAAGAATCAACCGCAATTGGCCAAGCCGATCGCGGGAGATTCAAAGTCCTGTCATTGGCCAACGAGCCGCGAGCAATCCCTATATGAAGGGCTGCTGCGGCTCCAAGATCTTGTACAGATCTTAACATAAGATAAAGAGCTTGAAGTGCACTGGTCTCGCATCTCTTTTGTACCCAATCTAACAGCATTTCTAATTTTCATGAAAGAAAATAACAAGTTCCACGAGATCTTAATAGGCTGTCATGCCCGTATTGGCTCTGTTGGCTGTGGAAGAAACTGGGGAAGGGCACAGTCTGGATGGGCAGAGCAGGGGAGAGGTAGAGCAAGGGAGAGGGAATTCAGAGGAAGACCCAGGTCCATCCCCTCTTCATCCTAGGGCATGCAGGGAAGAACAGAGAGGGGAGCAATGTGAATTGTGTGGCTTACAGGGGAGGAAAGGGCCCTGATTCCCTTTATTAGCTGCAGCTGGGAACACAGTGTTTAAAAAGGGAAGCTGCGCACAGCAAGCTTGGGAGCAAATCATGAATTATCTGGTATCATTGAGGCTTATCTGTGTTCCTGGCGTCTTCCCAACTGTGTGTGTTTTGCTGTGCTTTCAAGTCTGCAATTCCTTCTCCTGCCCTGTCAAGTTAATTACTGCAGCGTGGTTTGTTTGAATTTTTAGTTAAGTTTGTATGTACTTTGTTTTCGGACTGAATTTCCTCCACTTAAAGACTGTTCCTGGGAGTTTTTCTCCAGCAAAAGGTAACCTGGACATTGGGGGCAAAGTTGGAGATAATAAAGGGACTCTTCTTGCTTATTTGACTGTGTTGCCTTTGTGCCATGCCCCGGGTCATCACATAGGAAGACAAACTCATATTAGAATAGATCCATAATCCCACAAAATTTTCTATTGGTCATTTATTTCAACACCTTTAGAAACTTTAGCTTGGATTTCTAAAGTTTCTAAATATTATGACTCAGAATTGATTTAAATATTATTTTCATAGCAAATATGTGATAACACTTCACAGATACTGAGAAGTTGAATATATTAGCCTTGACTGAGAATATCAAACTTCCATATTCTACAGCAGGGGTGTCAAACTCGCAGCCCATGGGCCGGATGCGTCATGCACTGGGCACACCCACTTCCATTTTAGCAAAGGGGGGGAAAGTTGTGATATGTCATGTGACCACGTGATGCCACGAGTTTGACGCCCCTGTTCTACAGTATGGAGTTCCACCTGTAATGCTGCTAGCTGAAGAAGTACTACAGTAATTAAGCAGAAGAAATCAGCATAAATCCTGAACGAGTTAATGTACAAGAAGATCTCACTTTGACTTTTGGGCAGAGAGTTGGATTAGGTAGCTCTGGCTTTCTTCTAACCATATTATCTGGAGGGAGAGAGAACTTATACAACATGATATAACTTATATCATGCTTCATGTCTAGGGAGAGAGGGAGAGAGGGAGGGAGGGAGAGAGAGAGGGAGAGGGAGAGGGAGAGGGAGAGGGAGAGAGTCTGAATACTTACAGAGTTATCCTGGACCAGGAAGGCAGAACACTGAAGCCCAGTCATAAGCATTTTGTGAGGGTTCCAAGCCACCGAATCAGCCCTGGATGGAAAATAGAAATGAGCGTTTTATAATTGGATAAACTTTGCATGCAAATAAATGCTAATAACCATATTTAGAAGACTGTTAAAACTTCAGTGGTGCACCTTTGTATTTTGGACCACATATATATATATATATGGCATATATATGTATATATATATGTATATATATATATGGCATTCAGCTTTGTTCGGGTATTTTCCCACGTCATTGTAGTTGTGCTTTTAAAGTTGTAGCAACGTTTCGGCAGAATCTCATCTGCCATCATCAGGCTTCTGTATAGCAAACACCTGGGCACAAACAGATCCCCCCTGACACCTCTGGAGTCGTCTGGGGGGGATCTGTTTGTGCTGGAGGTGTCGGGGGGATCTGTTTGTGCCCAGGTGTTTGCTATACAGAAGCCTGATGATGGCAGATGAGATTCTGCCGAAACGTTGCTACAACTTTAAAAGCACAACTACAATGACGTGGGAAAATACCCGAACAAAGCTGAATGCCATACATGTAAGTACCCGCGAAAACTTAGGTATATATATATGTATGTATGTATGTATGTATGTATGTATGTATATATGTATATGTGTATGTGTATGTGTATATGTATATGTGTGTGTGTGTGTGTGTGTGTGTGTGTGTGTGTGTATATATATATATATATATATATATATATATATATATATATATATATATATATATATATAAAATTTGTTTTCTGAGGTTCTCGCGGGTATTTGTATGTGGATCTTTGGTTATTCGGGTTTTCTCCCGCGTAAGATTGGAAGTATCTAGGCAACGTTTCGATGAAGTCTCATTCATCATCTTCAGGCTTGTGTCTTCAGCTCTGTGCTTCTCAGAGTGCTCACATCACTCACATCACTCTGAGAAGCTACAGAAGCCTGATGATGGCAGATGAGATTCTGCCGAAACGTCGCTACAACTTTAAAAGCACAACTATTATGACGTGGGAAAATACCCGAACAAAGCTGAATGCCATACATGTAAGTACCCGCGAAAACTTATATATATATGGTATTCAGCTTTGTTCGGGTATTTTCCCACGTCATTATAGTTGTGCTTTTAACATTGAATCTCATCTGCCATCATCAGGCTTCAGTATTGTGTTCGTCTGTGAGTCAGATTTTCACAGCCGTTTCAGTTTTAAATTTGGGACTAGCCTACTGCTGTGCCAGAATGTTTTTTTCTTAATACAGCATAGGCTAGCACCAAATTTAAAACAGAAATGGCTGTGAAAGTCTGACTCACAGACGAACACAATACAGAAGCCTGATGATGGCAGATGAGATTCTGCCGAAACGTTGCTACAACTTTAAAAGCACAACTATAATGATGTGGGAAAATACCCGAACAAAGCTGAATACCATACATGTAAATACCCACGAAAACTTAAGAATACATACATACATACATACATACATACATACATATATATATATATATATATATATATATATATATATATATATATATATATATGGTGTTCGGCTTGGTTGGGTATTTTCCCACGTCATTGTAGTTCTTTTAAAGTTGTAGCAACGTTTCAGCAGAATCTCATCTGCCATCATCAGGCTTCTGTATTGTGTCCGTCAGAAGCCTGATGATGGCAGATGAGATTCTGCTGAAACGTTGCTACAACTTTAAAAGAACTACAATGACGTGGGAAAATACCGAACCAAGCCGAACACCATTGTAGTTCTTTTAAAGTTGTAGCAACGTTTCAGCAGAATCTCATCTGCCATCATCAGGCTTCTGTATTGTGTCCGTCTGTGGGTCAGACTTTTACAGTGGTTTCAGATTTAAATTTGGGGCAGCCTATTGCTGTGCCAGAATGGTTTTTCTTCATCCTGATTGGTTGGGAGTCTTGGTCTGTGTTTATTGGTCTCGGAGTTTGCTGTGTTCTGCTTGATGGGTGTCTCTGATATCTTCTGTCTGTTTTTGGCTCTTTTTGTATCTTGATTGGCTGGCAGCATTGTGTTACTTTAATGGAGGCCTTTAGTGCAGCTTGGCTTCGGGTAAATGGACGGCTATCATTAGTTAGGAAGCTGGGTTTCATCTGGGTGCCTGGTTGGGGTGTGTTTGAGCTGGAGGTATCAGGGGGATCTGTTTGTGCCCAGGTGTTTGCCTGGCTTGTGGTGTGGAGATTTTTTTGTTTGTGAGTGCAGGCTTCCAAATGATTGACAGCCTGGTGGAATCATCTCTTCTGTTCATGCTTTCTGGTCTTTTTTCAATCTCTATAGCTTCTCTGATGACTCTGTGGCTAGGGTTTTCCATAGTGGCCAGGGTTTTGGTGCCATTGAAGTTGATGCTATGACCTGTAGCTTCCATGTGTTGGACTAGTGAGGAAGTGTGTTCCAGCTTTTTGACTGCATTTTTGTGTTCATCCAGGCGGGTACTTATTCTTCTATTGGTCTGTCCAATGTATGTGGCCGGGCATGATGCACAGGGGACTTCGTATATGCCTTGGTTTTCCAGGTCAATTTTATCTTTGGGGTTGCTAAGGATGGCTGCTATTATATATATATCTTTGGTTATTCGGGTTTTCTCCCGCGTAAGATTGGAAGTATCTAGGCAACGTTTCGATGAAGTCTCATTCATCATCTTCAGGCTTGTGTCTTCAGCTCTGTGCTTCTCACATGCATTTTAACACACTCCTAGTAGGCATCTGCAGCTGATGAATTAAAGCAACAGGATCATGCAAGGTTATTTTTTGTGCCTTTGCAGCAGCTTTGCCAGAAGAGGGAACTGTTGTCTTACTGTTTGGTCTACTAACAGGGCAAATAGCCAGTGAACATGGCGCTGTAATTCTAATTCAGTGGAGATGGAATGGCACAAAGACCAGTCAAGAGCCGTCTAACTAACTCTATAAAGACACTGACTAGAAACTTTCTTTACAGATTTGAATTGCATGGTTATTTGTGGAATGATAAAATCAAGGTCAATGTGCATTTTAAAAATCATTTTATTAGACGTGCCATACTGAGAATTTGGAACAGGTATAAGGCAAAATTGACTCTTAAAATTCCTTTGTGCTTGTCACCCCAACAAGTTTTTTTTTTCAGAAGGGAAATTGATAATTAAACAAAAATGGTTGCCGTCTGCTGATTTCTTGAATTTTTCTCAAGGAGAATTTAACTTAAAAATGAGAAAATTGGGAGTTTGTAGGTTTTAGATGGCATTGGTTTCCCTCTGCTCATCTAATGGAAAGATTTAAGGTGGATAAGAGGAATTATGAATTGTAAAAGGGTAAAACTGAATTTGACATAGAATTTTGTACAAATGATGATCAAATTATTTCTAAGATATACAAACTTGGAGAAAAAAAATGGAGGCAGAGGATGAATAAGTCCAAAGTCAAAGTCCTAGCTTTTCACAGCTCATTTCTGTAGGAAATAATGTCTACCTTTCAATCCCATCCAAAAGATGCCGATGTCTTTGGGAGAGAAGAGCACTGCCGCCCCAGGCTGCCTACAGCAGAAAAAAAGGGCCACATGAGTTACTCAAAAAGAAGTCCAGTCAAAAGCAATGGGGATAGTGCTACTGTTGGAATTCCCAAATTAAAAATACAAGAATATCATTCAAATGGTAACAGGGTAGCTAAAGGGCTAATTTTTAAAGGCTACAAGAATCTCAAGATAGTTTTCAAGCAGAATATGAAAATCTGGGTTCATGCAGAATGTTCACAAACATGAAGAAAATCACTTTTCTACAAATGTACCCCCAGAATAATAAATCACACTTCACTCAGCAACACAGCCTCCCGCTCTACCTCTGTGTGACTGAACCATTCATCACATATTTTCTCACCAATCTCCATTGGGGAATATATATGTATCTGCTGGGTGAGTTGTTAAGGCAGCGCACATCAATAGAATAGAATAGAATAGAATAGAATAGAATAGAATAGAATAGAATAGAATAGAATAGAATAGAATAGAATTCTTTATTGGCCAAGTGTGACATACAAGGAAGTTGTCTTGGTGCAAATGCTCCCAGTGCACATAAAAGAAAAGATACATTTGTCAAGAGTCAAAAATCATAAGATGCAACACTTAATGATAATCATAGGGTACAATAATCATACTAGGAAACAGTCAATAAAAATCGTAAGGATACAAGCAACAAAATTACAGTCATACAGTCACAAATGGGAGGGGACGGGTGATAAGGAGTGATGAGAAGATTAATAGTAATAGTGGTGCAGACTTTGTAAATAGCTGGACAGTGTTGAGGGAATTATTTGTTTAGCAGAGTGGTGGCGTTTGGGGAAAAACTGTTCTTGTGTCTAGTTGTTCTGGCGTGCAGTGCTCTATAGCGTCGTTTTGAGGGAAGGAGTTGAAACAGCTTATGTCCTGGATGTGAGGGGTCTGTACATCTCTAGAAAGTCCTTACCGCCACAGGTTGTACTTACATCCACATGGAACCAGAGTTTGTGCCTTTTGCACACCTCTGCAATTTCAGGTAGGGGGTCAAACGCTCCCAGGACTGTGGTGCCACAGGTGGCATTGACAAAGAAGGGGAGCGCTCTCTGGAAGAGAAGATGAGAGCTTTCTTTAGCATACTGTACTGTATATTTGGCCCAAACAATAGGATCTGACACATGTGGTCGCATCTGTCCAAATTTCATTTCGTTCACATGTTGATCCTTGATAAAGGAAGCATAAGCTATTACATTAGTACACTGTTTCTTCTTTTGCTGCACACCTCAGACAAAGAGTCAGAGTTGGCAAAGTCCCTATGCCCATTGAGTGTCTCTTTTAACAGGATCACTGGCTTGGATGTGGGAAGAAAAAGCAGCCTGTTACATATAGCTTAGTGCAGTGATAGCTAACCTTTTCAGCACTGAGTGCCCAAAGCGCGCGCAAACCCCCAAAGTGCAATGCACGCATGTCCTCCATGCATGCGCCCCACCCCGTGCATGTGCACACATTCCCCACGCAGGTGTCCTGCCCTCGTGCCCACCGCACATGCACCCCATGCCACTTGCACCCCGCCCCGTCCCCTGCATGCATGGCAGAGACCCAAAAACCAACTGGCCAAGCGGGAGGCGCATGCGCGTGCGTGGCAGAGCTGAGCTGGGGTGATGGCTCGCATGCCTGCAAAAAGGGCTTTGCGTGCCACCTCTGGCATGTGTGCCATGGGTTCGCCATCACAGGCTTAGTGGAAGCAAAGGGAAAATTGTAACTTCCTCAAAACCCTCCACAGGCAACATACCTCTGATTTGGCCTGGTTGATCTTTTTCTCTAGATCAGCAGGGATCATCTTCCCTCTGAGGAAGAAAAGAGTGGCTGAAATGACTGAGCCATGAAAGTCCTTTCAACAGGTCCTTCTTGCTTAAGCCCCTCTGACTTCAAATCATTCCAAGCAGGCGGCAGAATGAAGCTATGTGTTTCACTTTAATAATATAAAAGGAACTTTAACTTTGAACCTGCCTCTAGTGTAAATTACATCAGAGGAAAAGTTTCCACATTAGCCTTGTATGAAGCACTAGGATTTTTTAGCACAGGAAGATTTTTCCTCTTGAGGAAACCACTTATAATAACATCGATTTCATGCACACTGAAATGATACGTTTTAGAGCGGCCCACTAGTGGGCTGTGAGGGGCTTGCAGCTGGGCCGTGGAAATGGCCAGTGAGTACACATGTACATACACTCATCCTCCATTTGCATGAGTGGCAGGCACATGTGCATGCCATTTGTAAAACTGGATCTGTGCACACACCTACTTGCTAGTTGCTTGTGCAAATTATCCCCTCCTTCCTCCACCGGTGTGCAAAGCCAGAAACATTGGGGAACTCTGATCTAGAATAAATTCTTCCATATGAACTTGCTATTTATACAGATAAATAATGATAAATAATGAGAACAGTTGCCAGATACAAGACTAATCATAGATCTGCTTAGTTGCTATTACTTAGGTGCCTTTGTTTTATCGGTTCGGTATGTTGAAAGGTCACATACAAAGTGGTATTTCAGTCTTAGCTCTTACAATGCCCTCACTAATTGTTTATTTATTTGTTTGTTTGTTTGTTTGTCAATTATGCCACCAGTTAGAAACAACAGCTTATGGAGAGCACAATATTTACAATCTTAAGGGCTAGAAACGTGAATTTACTTAAAATACATATTCTTAGCTGGTTCGATTTCACAGACATCACCAAGCTGAACTATGGAGCACGTGAAACTGAAACCCAGAGCTCAGATTAAGGGACTGTAATTTTTTAGACCATAATCACTGCAATTGGCAAAGGATTCCTAAAATCTGGGGTGGGTGGGTGGGAAACAACTGAACAATGGGATAAGCAATCCACAATGGTTCTAATGTCTGTGTGTATTGCAGTGGTGGGATTCCAAAAAAAAAAAAAAATTATCACCGGTTCAGTGAGCGTGGCTTGGTGGGCATGCTTTGTGCGCATGCAAACACTTAGCGCGCGTGCACCAAACGTACAATTTTGCACAGGCGCAGAGGCGTTCCAACTCACCTTCTGCAGGACTGCACTCTCCTGGTCGCTTCAGCAGCTGCCACGTGGCACTCTGCTGTGCCGCGCAAAGCAGCTGTGCTTCAAAAGCAGGGGATAAAGGTGAGTATGGGAGCCCCGGCGAGCAGGTGGGCGCAACAGCAGAGCAGCGGAGACAACCAATTTGGTCTCCTGTGCTCATCGGCGCTACCGGCTCTGCAGAACCGGGCAGAACCGGTAGAATACTACCACTGGTGTATTGGGTATGGTTAGGGAGATAATCCAGATTAAATGGTCCATTTATTACAACACCAAGATGGAACCTTTGATCTTATCTAACTTTATAAGGCTTTCCAGTTATTAACACTCACTTTTCATCCGCTGCTACAAGGTAGACATTGTCAGTGCCGATGCCCAAAAAAGCTGCTCCCTTTTGGATGGAGTAGTGGCACTAAAAACCAGAAAAAGAGGGTCAGCATTGTAAGATTTCCTCTAAGAAAAACTTTCTCCCAGAACCCTGTTCTGAGTCTTGGGAAGCCATTTAGTAATGGATCCATTTAGAAATCAACTACTACTCATTTACTTTTTTACATTTCTATCTAACCAATGCAATCCTGAAGTTCTGGGGAGAGAGAGCATTCCCAGATATTATCCCCCCTTATCTTCTCTAAATTTAGAGCAATAGATTACAGATCCTGACAAAGATCATGGTCCACCAGAAGATACACAGCAATACAAGTCTTCAAAATGAAGGTCATTTGGTGGTTTCACAGCTATTATTTGCAAAATGGGAATAATTAATTTACTTTAGGCAGGTAGAGAATAACAGCAAGATTTTCTGGCATGTGTCCCTATCTCTGGTATTCTTTTTCCAGGGGGCCTACATACTTACAAATATGTGCAAGCCACTGGTAGGATTCAACCAGTGTTACTACCGGTTCGGTGACTGCGTTGCGCGTGTGTGTAGAAAAACCTTAAGCTGTGCCGCCCGGACATCTGAAAAGCGCTGCGCGCAGGTGTGCAGCATTTGGAAAGCTTTTTTCCTGCTTTTTCAACCTCGCACAAAGCAGCTGAGGTTCTGTGCCGCGCAAAGCAGCTGAGGTTGAAAAAGCAGGAAATAAAGGACAGGTAAGAGCCTGGGCGGGCGGGCGGGCGGGCAGGTGGGCCAAACAGCAGCAAACACAGAACTGGTTTGGTGTCTGCTGCTCTTCAGAGCTACCAGTTCTGTGGAGCTGGGCAGAACCAATAGCATCCCACCCCTGGTGCAGGCAAGCCCATTTTCCCCTTTTTTGGGGAGATAAATACCACCTCCCCTCCCAAAAACCATAAACAAAACAAATATGTCCCACTATTGTACAGTACAAAAATATTCAGCTTTTTTTCAGCAGAGTTATGTTTGATCTCAACTGACACTCCAATAAACAAACAAACCTAAATGAGGTCAGAATAAAATTAGATTTAGTTTGATTTATAAGGAAATGATACCTACAAAGATCAGAAATGTACATGTCCTGGAATTTCCTGCAACTATCTATACAAGTGAAAACTGGAGTTTGAAGAAGCAAGATAGGAAAACCATTGATACTTTTGAACTTTAGTGTTGGAGAAAACTCCAGGGAATACTATGGACAGTCAAGAAAACAAACCAATGGATCATTAAAAAAATTAACCCAGAATTCTCACTCAAAGCACAAATGACCAGATTCAAATTTTCCCACTTTGGACACATTAAGCAAAGATCTAGCTTTCTAGAGAAGTCTATAATGCTGGGAAAGAAATAAGGAAAAAGAAGAATGGGACAATCAGTAGCCAGTCTCAGTTACAGTCATGATTAAGATGCCATTTGGAACTTCCCAAAATGTCTGCTGTTAACAGGCCAGTCTGATCCAACTTCTGATGTACACAAGTTCCAGCTTCAGTCTATCTTAGTTGCACCCAACCTGGTTCCCTCCAAATGTCCCCTGATACCAAATCTTATTTTAGTATTGTTGATAAGACAATGCCCTCTCTCAGTAGCACTGCTGGGAAGGTATTTGCCCTAGAGACCATTAGTGTTTTCCTGGCTCTTCCAAATCCCCAACAACAATATCTGCTGCCTGAGGTGCTGCTTGTCCCCCTGCCTCAGGAGTAGGTCTAAGAAAAGTCAGTTTTGGGGGCAACAGGTCATACTTTCATTACAGATCTTGGAAAGTCCCAAAAGCATGGGCAACATTGTGGTAGAATTATTCAAAATAAACATGTTAAGTCTATTGTGGAGGATGTTTTTTAATTATACCCCAAAGCAAAACATTTTGCCGCCAAATTTCAATAGCATAATCTGAGGAGGCAATACAGAGGTGGTATTCAGCAGATTCTGACCAGTTCTGGAGAACCAGTAGTGGAAATTTTGAGTAGTTCGGAGAACCGGCAAATACCACCTGTAACTGGAGATTTTACAGTATCCTTCCCCTGCCACGCCCACCAAGCCACACCCACAGAACCGGTAGTAAAAAAATTTGAATTCTACCACTGTTTCCCCCACCAAAACAAAAAACAAATTAGGCTGGGTTAACCAAAAGTAAGTACCCTATTTCTCCAACAATATGGCCTCCCCCAATAGGAAGTCCCAGCATGTTTTATAGGCATGAAATGAAATTAAGCCCCTCCCCCCAAATCAAGGCCTATATTAAAACATGCGAAATGGGGGGGAATGGTGGGGGGGGCTTGCTGTTAGGAAGTACTTTCAGATATGGTGCTGCCTGCATTGACCCCAATATGAAGTGCCCCACCAATGCCGAGGTCAACATCCAAGCCATCGCTGCCCGCCCGCCCGAAGATGCAAGGGGGGGGGGAATTAAGTCACCCCCGAAAAGACAGCCTAGCCATTTTTGGGGGGCTCAAAAAAAAATAAGACCCGGCCTTATTATATGAGAAACACAGTAGGTTGGTTCTCCGGAGCATGCACAAGAAAACAATACCTCTTCTGATGTAAACACTGCCAGCTTTGGTATTGCCCAATGCCCTTTCTGCTTGCAGTCTGGGAAACAGTGATACCGTGCCACATTCATGGCATACATGTTGGAGATGGACCCTCCTACCAAGGAAAACAACCCAGAGAATTGTTCAATGACCCACTCATTACCATTTTAAAGTCAAATCTTAAGGTTAGCATGTAACTCCCAGACATCTCCAGTGCATCAGTTGTAGACACAATGAATGGCAGAAATTGCTTTCATTTGGATGATCCAGAATTAAGGGCCTTCTCTGTGGTGGTTCCTTCCCTTTGGAACAATATTCCCTCAGAGATTCGCCTCCCACGTTGTTGCTTTTCCAAAATAATTTGAAAATACAGTTTTGTCAGAGAGCTTGGAGACCCCATTCAAAGCCAGCCAAGTAGGTTGTCTGATTCTGTTGTGGCCACCAGGGGGTGGTGGAAGGTAGGCTAAATTATAAATTTTCATTGGTGGATTTTTAATGTTGTATGCAGCCCAAAGTCACTATGTGAGAGTTAAGCAGCTATATACATTTGTTTAATAAATAAATAATATTGGATGCATGTCACCTCTAAAAAATTTATAAACAAACACAAGCCCCTGAAAATACCCGGATTCTAAGTTTTACGTACCAGGGGAGAAGATTCCGTCACCTTTTTCCCAGCCAACCAACTTTCGCAGTTTCTTCAGCACTACCTCCTCCATCAAGACAAATACAGGTGCAATCTCATAAGTGTATCTAAAACACAAGTGGCCTTATGAGTCTCATCTGAGAAACAGCCAAAATTGCCAGCAAATTATCAGAGAGCAATGAAGGTATTGGTTTAGATTAGGAGTAGAGTGGCTAGAGTACTCCACTGCTCTAGTTTTTATTAAAACTGCCAAGATTTATTTACTCCATCAGGAGAGGTTTCTTGGACAAATTTGAAAGTGCCAGATTTTTGTAGTTTTCTTTCCTTTTTAAAATTTTGATTTGTCTTTTTCTTTACTCTTTTTTTCTAATAGAAGTTTTTATCTTATGATGATATTACTAATTGCCTATAGCCTTCAATAATAGGCAGTATAAAATGAAGTAAATCTGTAAATAAATATAAATATTTGAAGGGATAAAATTAAGGGAAGCAGACTCCCATTCTTTCCCCCTTGTCACCTGTCTCTTGTTCCATACAGTCAACACATCTGATTGTATGGAGCAGGACTGACATATCTGGCCTGCAAAAATACGTAAGATTTCTACAGGGCAGCAAGGAGACTTTCTGGTACCTCTTTGTTGCCATGAATAGTAATCACCCAGATTTCTTCACCCTTCACCCTGGTAGCTCAAACCCCAAGCAACAGAAGCCACAGCAAATGAGCAACTTTGGAGGAGGAAAGTTAGCAGTCATGGACCTTATGAGGATTCAACTGGGAGTAGAATGCAGATAAATATATAACCCAGAAAGGGCTCTAGGTTCCAAATAGAGTCATGCTACTAATGCACGCCTCCTGAAGATCGTGGTATCTTCATATTAATATTTACTCACTTGCAGAGATAGAATGCAAGGGTTTTTCAAGATGGAAGAAGTCTGCATTTAGCCACTACATTCATTGGCACTACATACACTTTGGGCCAGTCACTGGCCTGATTCACATTAAACCAAGATTGGTTTTAGCATTTTTAAGCAAGCACATCTACCATATATCACACTAAATTCCAAGCAAAGAAGTTACATTTTGGCTTAATTTTATATATGAACAGAATATTTTATCTGAGTTTAAATTATTCCATAGAGTGGTCATGAGGATAAAAGGAAGAGGAAAAACTACACATAACACTTAATTTTGCTATTTGCCATGAGGGGAGAGTTGTTAATATAGTTGATATCAAATTACTCCCCCCCCCCCCTTCGCTCTCACTACCCATTTACTAGGGAGATGCCTCGTCAGTTGCCACAGAGCAAATGTTTCACAATCAGAGGAATCTACTCTACTAACAGTCTCCCTGAATCAGAGAGAAAGAAGATTATTTATATTATATTATTGCTTATATCACAATACATTACAGTGTTGCTCATCGGAATTTGATCCACTGCATATTTTTGTCTCTGCAACTTTGGATCATTTCAAAACCTTGACAAACTTAACTGATACTGCAACAGTGAAGGACATTCAACAGAATTTGTGGATAAAATACAGTACATCACAAAAAGCAAAGACTTTTCCTCAGACTGCTTTCTAGTGGACACACTTGTAAAAATTACAATCTCTAATCCAAAAAAAGCAACAGTGAAATTCACCTAGGCTGTAGCTGAGTCTTGGGAATTCTTTTCCTTTTTTAAAAAATTTAAATGCCAAAATATATGAAAAAGTGGAGAACACGTACTGGCTAGTGTTGAGCATCTCTGTGATCATCCGTCCAGCCAGAGCATGGGGATCAAGGCCAGAAAATAGCTGATTGCAGAAGCGTGGATGACCTGCAAGAAAAAGAAAGAGACTCCTGCTGCGTTCTTTTGGATCAGCTACTGAACTCCCACCACTTTTACTGAACCGAATCCACTTTCATGGGGAAAGATTGAGGCTTGCAGCCTTGCACATCAAGAGGAAAGGAAATTGTGCCAAAGGAAATAGTCTCTAGGGAAGTACTTCATATTTTCCGTGCCATTATAGATATTAACGTGCAATGTAAGCATTTACCAAAGGCTCATTTGTATTACTGGAACTATCCATGATATTCCGTAGTGCTTTCCTGAATCCCAGCTATTTGTTTACATTTCAGTCACCTTCCATCATTGGAGGTCATCTAGTCCAACCCCCTGCTTGAATAGGAGAGTCTATTCCAATTATTAGCCTCTACCTAGGATTGAACTCATAGCCTCCTGATTGTGAGCCGAGAGCTCTACCTCTAGGCCACCACAGGTGCGATAATTGTACAATAACTATTTTAAATTCATTTGTCCTTATCCTTAAGAAAATAACTATAGTTTGAAAAGAATCACATCAAATCCTAAGTATTGAGGTCTTTCCCCCTCAACTTGAAACTTAGTCTCTTCGTACACATTACATTTCTACCCAAATTACCAGGCTCAAATTATCCTCCTTGGATACATTGCCTGAATATTGTACCTAGCTCTGTGGAGAAGTCTAAAATGCTGGGAAAGAGAAGAAAACAACGAGAAGCAAGGTGGGTGGACTCAATTATAGTAGCAATGGGTACACCATTAGAAGATCTGAAGGACTAGATTAGGGACAGATCAACAGGGAGAAAATCTATTTATGTTGCTAGGAATTAGCACTAACTTTATGGCACATTTATTTATTTTATTTATTTATTTATTTATTTATTTGATTTGCCAATTGTTTACAAGATAATAAGTATAAGTGTATACATAGTTGTGAATACATGAAATGGGTACATATAAGAAAAATAAAAGAAGAATAAGAGAAACAATAGGACAGGGACGGTAGGCACGTTGGTGCGCTTATGCACACCCCCTACAGACCTCTTAGGAAAGGGGTGAGGTCAATAGTAGACAGTCTAAGGTTAAAGTTTTTGGGGTTTGGGGAAGAAACTACAGAGTCGGGTAGAGTATTCCAGACATTGACCACACAATCAATAATCATAATCAACCACACACTCATTATTTTAAAAAAGACCATCCAACGTACAGTAAATTGGGGAATCAACTAACTCAAGTTGCCAGGATAGGCAAACTAATTTCAATAACTGGACCCGAACAATCCTATCTCCTAAGAAGTTTTGAAGAAAGAACAATACTCTCTTAACTCTTGACGTGCAGAATACTTACATGTTTTCACACTGTATCTGATAACATCCCGACAGCGTTCCAGCAACCTTTCATGTGGCTCCCCATTGTCTTTTAGATTTAGGTCCAGAATTTGCAGCAGTTCCTCAGGTTCCTTCCAAATACACACCTACCAGCAAGATAGTCAGCTCATTTCCGAAAAGCCATAGAAGGTTGTATACAAGCTGAACAGTGCAATCCTATACCCAGGTTATGCCTCCTGGATGACAAAGGGTTGGTATAAAATTCTATTTATCAGCACAAGTCCAAATTCTGCTGCCTGAAGGTGCTATTATGTTTTCAGAAATTTAAGTTAAATTTCCCAAGCTCCCCCAATGTTTTAATCCCTGACATTTTTAGCCAGCATTCCTGATTGGCCAGGAGTCTGGGACCTATAGTTTCAATGCTTCTTGGAGATATTAGGTGGAAAAATGTTGCCCTACTATGTATTAAATATGGTATTAAACTGGGTGTTGGGAGGGGAACTAGAAAAATTGAGAAAAGAGTGGATTATACCCAATTTAGTCAATGCAAACCATCTGGGATTAGGAATTGATGATTTTTCTGCTGAGGGACTACTTTGTTAGCTTGCAAGTAAAATTCAGTTTGGATACCTGGCCCAAGCCATTACTTAAAGTATATAGAGTGGACACCCCAGCTCAAGAAAATTTAGAATGAAAATCAATATAACTTACCTTTTCAGAAGCATCCATCCCTTTTCGAATTCCTTCTTCAAGCATGATTTGGAAGGCTTCCTGCAGGAACTTCTCACCAGCTACCCGATCCAAGCCAGGAGATGACAAAGAATCTTTTGCTGCCATTGTCAAACACACCTCCTCCTATAACAGGCCAGGCATCAGGAACATGAAATCAAATTAGACCCTGAAGGGAAATCCACTAAAACATCTCCATATTGTATATTTTGTAACATTCTTTTTTCTGGTACTTATCTCCAGAAAAAAGAATGTTACAAAATGCAAATAGTCATTGTAACTAGGCTCATATCAACTTCCAACTAGTGACACTCAGTTCTTTGAGCTTAACACTGGGACAATAGAGGTACTTGTTGTTGTTTTCCAGTACCCTTCACAGTATAATGTTTATGCTAACACAGAGATGTAGCCGTCCCTATTTCATTCATACATTTAATAGTACGTGGGATACAACTGTAATTTATGAGCAGCTAACCTTCAATGAACTTTATGGACAATGGCAAAGACATCAATTCACACTGAGAAGGAGAAGGCAATGATAAACCACTCCTGTATTTTTATCAAGAAAACCTCATGATTAGAAAATACAAAATGATTGAAAAGACTTGAAAGATCAAGTTATGGACAAATCTTTATGCAGGAAATTTATCTATATGGTCACTAAGAGCTGACAACAACTTGATAATGATGGCTCATAATCAATATTTTTATAAAATAATTTTTATAAAATAATTATTGTATGTCACCAGAGAAATTGTCTAGAATGTATAAAGGGACTTCAAATTTACATTGGAAATGAGAAACATAAGTAATAAGTATCATGCTTGGTGGATGTGTAAAAAAAGCAAAAAAGGGGGGGGTGGTTTACTGGTTCAGAGGATTTTAAAGATTAATATATAATTGAGACCAGGAGTCTGCCTCCTGAGACTGATGGATAAAAGTCATGGTACTTTGATTCTGTATATGATAACTGCACATTGCATCCTACAATCAGTGAAAGATTCATTGCAAATCACTTAGGTTCTTAATCTGTAAAACAGCATCATCTATCTGCATTTTTTTTAAAAAAACCCTACATTCTTAATTTCAACCAACAAACATCACCACATGCACTCGTTACACATTAAGACCCCATAGTTTTTGGGGAAATAATAATATTCTTGAAATTATTAGACACTGATGAAATCTTCACATATGCGTTAAACAAGCCCAATAATTTTTCCATCTGCAAACCACATCCATGCTTTAACATTTTTTTGTAATTCAATAACTACTTCTGCAGATTTCCAATTTTTCAACTTTGAAAACCCATCTTTCCAGCCTTGGAAATTTAAAAATTGCAAGACTGAAAAATGTTAGACTGAAGAAGTTCAAAGACATATCAGATTTGCTAGTGTGATTAACTATAACACAGCTGAAAACACGCAGCCCATACCACCTCACCTTCTCGTTGAATGGGAGTCAGGTGTGCTGCCTCTTTCTCCGTCCCTGGAAGATTCGCTGCACCCTACAGATGAATTATTTCAAAAGGCAGAGAGATGATGAGCTCCTGCTTCTTCAGACACAACCTCTGCTAACTGTATTTTCAGCAAAGGAAAATCTGCTCCAACATTATTTTGTAGTTTTACTCTCCACATAAGAGGAAAGAAAGAACATAATGTCCAATTGCTATGGTTACCTGCCCAATCCTGTACAGATTTCCACTGCTTTCAGGGACAAAGTACAAAGGGAGTGACCGCATAACCAGCAAGTATCATTATATATTGTGGGAGTAAAAATATTTGCACTCAAACCCTGCCCTCTGGATTGCTCCACAAGTTTTTTTCCCCTCCCCCAGAGTTGTTTTACCCTTAAAGGGGGGGGGTGAGGATACCTTGGGGTACCAAAAGCTTCCTTTATATTTATTTGTGTCAAAAAGTAACATCAATTACATTCCACATTTCTACTCCTCCAAAATATGTGGATTTTATGTGTGCCTGCACACAGAAGCCCAAAGAGTGATTTGGAGACCTAAATTTGCATACAGGAACTATCATGATTGCAGATATACATACCTGCCTGCATGCAGACACCTGTCCAAACAACTCCTTTCTCACCACCCAGCAATCAAACATTGTCCAGATATAAATTTCTCTGCTGGGTTCTGGAAAATATTTGTGCTATTTTGCGACAGTGAACAAAGAGACTTGCAAATGTAAGGATTCTGCACATCTGGTTTGATATATTCATGATTTGAACTCTGCATCATCTGGCCACCAGATTGTTGATTTGTTTGCCTTAATTTGATTATTCAAGATTATTCATTGCTCATACAGGCAGTGCTCAACACATCACTGTAATTGACCCTGCAATTATGGTCATTATGGTCACTGGCTAAGCAGGTCATCATACCTGATTTTACAACCTGTTTTGCAGCCGTTAATCTAACATGGCAGTTGTTAGCAAACACCATGGTCATTAAGCAAACACAGTGGTGATTAAACAAGCCCATTATTCACTACGGGGCATTTTTCACCAGAAACCTGAAGTAAATGCCGATTTCCAACAAAAACAGCATAAATCACAGTCATAGATTGTGGATATTATAAATGGTTGTAAATGTTGAATGGCTGCCAAAGGTCCCAATTGTGATCATGTGAGATGGGCACCCAAATTCGAATCAAGGTCCATTGTAACTGCTAAACAATCAATCCTAATGATAACGCAGAATATTTGTAGCTCAGGGTTGCCAGGTGGAATTTTCAAGCTATCAGAAACCATTCCAAACCCTTTTTCACCTGAGTACTCAGTAGCAGATCTTCACAGATGAGAGGTCCAACAAGCAATTCCCGATCATGAAAAAGGTGTGATTCCTACAGTAACTGAACTGATCATGAGCCCAATCCACATAAATACTGCTCCTTTGTGGACAAAATAAATCTTCACATCATAGTTTGAGTGGTCAGCAAGACATAATAATGCAGGATGAGTGAGGATAGGAGGAAAGGATGGAAGAAGTAAGTTGGATACTTTCCTTTACTAGTGGTGTGTCAAAACTTTTATTTTCCAAGGAAGACAGCCCCAAATGGATGCTTTCTTTTCAAATATTTACAACAAGCCAAGTAAAGCTATACATTTCCACAAGCACTTGGTACATGCAGTTCAAGCCCTAAGACATTTACTCAAGAAATAAGTCACACCAAGCTTTAAAAAAAAATTACGTTCCAGTAACTGCACTCTGCAATAGATCCTTGTTTGGCTTTGTTTGACCTCCTGTTTGAATGGTTTGCTTTGGGCAAACCACTGTTAAATATTAGTATGCATATTGTTTTGTCATCTTAACATGTTTTCAACATTGTTGGAAAAAACAGGATATGAGTCCTCACTGAGATGTGTGTCCTCAAACACAACTTCTTGCACTGTAGAAGGGAAGATAAGGAGGAATGGCGACCCTGTCCTTCAGGTGTATCATCTTAACACTCAGAGCCTCCTGATTTCTTAGAAAACCTCCAAACAACTGTTCTTCTGTAAAATAGTGAAATAAACTGAAGTGGTTTTTCCCCCAAGACTCTTCTAAGCAATCAACTTTGTGAGTCAAAGCACAGCCTGTCCTCAGCTTTATTGACTTCAAAGCTGTAAAAGTACTTATTTTTCATGATTACCATTATCATCCAACTGGTCAAGCATAATATCAACTCGGTAGCAAATCTTTTCCCTCAGACAACCTTTCTCCATGTCTGACTCAAAGTGCTATCTACCAGCCCTGGAATCTGTGTCTTTGTGGAAAAAAAATGTTTCATTGCTGATCTCCATCCCTGTCCACAGAGGCAGCATGGCCAACTGGTAATGACCTCATTTTCATTTTGGTCTAGTGGTTAAGGCACCAGCGGGAGTGGAAAGTGGGAGATCATGAGTTCAAATCCCATCTTAGCCATGAAAAACCAACTGGGTGACTTTGGCCCAATCACTCTCTCTCAGTCCAACCCACTTCGCAGGGTTGTTGTTGTGGGGAAAATAGGAATAAGAAGGAATATTAGGTATATTTGCCACATTGAGTTATTTGTAAAAATAATAAAGGCAGGACACCAACAAACAAACAAAATGGAGAGCATACCGAGGAAAGAAATTGGTGGAGTCTGTTGGCCTTGTTTATCTCCTCTTCCTGTAAATATCACCAATAGCAAGAAAATTTCAAAAAGGAGATAATTCCAGATTCACTGACAGTTGTTAAATGGGGGGCAGGCAGAGGGGAGCATTACATTATGAAGAAGTTTCCCCCCCTGCTCCCCTCTCATCAGTTCTTAGCCGTTAACCTGCCAGATGTTGGCTGGGCTGATGCGGATCCCTCTTTGTAAGGCAGGCCTCTGATCTGGAGATTGGCTCAGCGACTGGACAAAAGTCACACGAGTGAGATCGGCAGATATACCAACTGGGTAAATAAATACCAATAAATAAATAATTTGAAAGATCCCAGCTCTGTCAAAGTTGGGCTGATCAATGATTGGCGAAGCACATCAACTGATACCCACAGTAAAACTGCTGCCACTTTTTGCCTGTTGAAGAGATAAACACTTGAACCCAGAAACGAAGAGAGAAAGTTAAGCTGATTTAACAGCAGTTTAATCTATATTTACCTTGATAACTTCCTCTTTCACATCAAAATAAAGCAAGATGTGTCAGGTTCTTCCCCATCACTGTGGCTTTTAGTAGTTTGAACAAAAAAAATAAAATTATGGAGAAATATTGATGTTTCAGGGAAATGTCTAGCATTAAATGCAGCTCATTTAATATGATGAAATGTTTGTCTAGGGAATATTATAAGCAATAATTGAATGATGATAAAAGCAAAGAGACTATCAAGCTTGTGTATTTGCCTTGTTTTCTAGGCCAAGGGTTTCCAAATTGGGAGGCATGTGCTGCAGGAGGTCATGAAGACATTTAGGGTATCATGATGAAATTTGAAGAGGCAGAGTAGAACGATAGCTTTTTGATGTGAAGGTGTGCAATATCAGTCAGTGTAGAAACCATGGTATACTATAAACATCTAGTTTCTGAAAGCCTTTGATAATATTGATCATGGTATATACATACATGTACGTGCATACGTAAAATTTTATAATGGTCTTTGACCAGCATTCAAAGTAAAAGGAAGCATATTGTTGCAAGAAATTCATTAACAGAATTACCACAGTACAATAAAATAATAAACAATATGTAAATTAGAGCTTTATGGCATGACAAAGCTATTTTGCTACCTGAAATGCAAGTGAGGGGTTAACATCCCTTAGAAGATAACTTGCATAATATTTATCTGAATAGTCCTCAAATTTGGAAATAATTGCAGACAGCAAAAAATTAATTGAAATTACACAACTATGATAGCATAAAAAGACACGTTTCTTCCTTTACCTCCCTAAAAACACAAAGGCTGTAAGGTCTTTGCAAATTAAAAAACAACAACTTTGAAATCTATTCCACTGTGAGTGCACAAGGAATAAGTATTAAAAAAGGATATAGGTCAAGCCCATCTATATTTACTCAGAGTTCAATTGTGCAAATACTTTGCAATAAATGGTTTATGGTCTACTATAAGGGAGGCTCATCCAATTTCATTGTACACATGTTGTGCATTGACAATAAAGATTTGAATTGAATTGAATTGAATTGAATACTATTTGGCAATAAACTTCATAAGCATTGGTGTTTGTTTGATATTGCCAATTTATTCCTTAACTGTTCATTTTATTTGCACAAATATATGTGACCGGGAGAAAGGCCAAGGCTACAGAGTATAAGTTTCATGTCAGTGAGATTGGTAGCTGTCCATCAACAGCAATGGTAATAGTTCTGTCTGTAGAATTAATCATAATTCTGAGCCATAAGATTAGAATCCTAATCCAGGCATTAACACTTGGAACAGCAGCTTCAAGCCTCAAGATGCATTAGGGACACATCAGGTTGCTTCATATCTACAGTAAATAAAACAAAGGGAAGAGAATTGCATCATCTGCATAAAATAAGATTGGAAGGTGTCCATCAATTAATTTTTGAGCCTATCAGTGTTCATTATCAGTATTAAAACTCTTTCAAGAGTTTAGGGAGTTAATAGATAAGTTAAAAAGTAGTGAGAGTACAATGAACGATTGTTTTACCCTCTCAGATGCCTGAATAAAATCAGAACGATCCTTTGCCAAGTCACATCTTACCTTAAGGCCAATATTTTTCTATATGGGTGATAAATTAATAATAAGACAAATTTATCTATACACAACTTAGACCAGGCCAGACATCATCATTAATTATCAGCTCTACTTTGAAATCAATAAAAGCTGCATATAAAGTCACATCAGAGTGATCTGGGTATTTTTTCACCAAATGTAACTAGGCAGTGGTGTCTGGTGGACTGTCCTGTTGGAACCTCATTTGCTCAATATCCATTATTCCTCCATTTACCACCCCATATGGAAATTTAATCAGTATATTAAAACCTGGTGTACTGTTTGCTGATGGTGTTCGAAAGGCTAACTGATCCATAGTTGGTTGGGTCATTCCTGCCACTCTTTTAAAATAGGGGAGCAATTGTTGCTACTCCCTGCACCTCAGTTATCTGAGACCTTAGCTATGTGAGAAGAGGAAGGCCAGCACCGGATCCCATCAGTTAGAGTTTTGGACTTGATTAACTTGGCTGGAATGCAGTCACTCCCAAGGGCTTTATCTCACTTAGGTTGGTTAATCATCCTTTTTAACCCCTGGCATGTGACTTTAACCATTGAGGTAATTAGGATAAAAGCACATCCATCACATAGTCTCCCTTACAAAAGTTTGTCACCTGGCTATAACAGCAGAATGTACATCAAATATTTTGTTATCTTGAGGGTCAGATAGGTCTAAATATGACTCAAATGAATAAGGGTGACTTACAGCCTTTCATTTAGTGACCATTCAAATTTACAATGAACTGATAAAAAATGACTTACGGCATTTTTTCCCACACTTATGATGGCTGCAGCAGTCATATGATCAAAATTTAGACACTTGGCAACTGGCATGTATTTATGACGGTTGCAATGTCTCAGGCTCAGGTGATCTCCTTTTACGACCTTCTGACAAGCAAAGTCAGTGGGAAAGCCAGATTCACTTAACAACCATGTTACTAAACTTAACAACTGCAGTGATTCACTTAACAACTGTGGTAAGAAAGGTCATAAAATGGCTAGGTCATGTGAGTGGGTGGGAGTGAATGACATTAAGTTGGCTACGCCCACCCAGGTTTTGTGGCTCCCAGTGGGTTTTTTTTTTTCTGTGGGAAACAGGCTCGAGTGGCTCTTTGAGCATTTAAGGTTGCAGACCCCTGTCCTAGGTGAACAAAATGTGCTTGTGTATACACTTCTTGAATTACAATAATAATATTTTAAATATGAATACTAAAGTCATTTGGATACTGTAAATCTTGGTAATAGTGCACAGTTTTGTTGCTATGACTTTTTTTAAAAAAATGTTTTCTCAACTTCTGAGTCTAGTCTTTAATTCTTGGATTTTCTGGTGATGCTTCTGAACTCTTCAAGAAGAGGCCAGTATTTTTGAAATCAAAATCTGTAACCTCTAATGTCAGCCAGCAGAGGTGAGCACTCCACATAATGCTAAACTGCAACTCCCCACAGCTTCAATTAAACTAACCAACAATGAAGGATGCTGGGCTTTATCATTCAGGAGTAATTTGACTGTCAAGGTTGTCTATCTCTGGCATTCCATTTAGTATTTATTGCAAGGAATATTTATTTTACTGTTCAATATTAGTTTGAAGAAGGGAGACATTAACTGAAATAGGAACGCACCTGCCAGAGACAAAAATAAGAAGATTCTTAGGTTAAAGTGAAGCACTGCCTAATTTTGATGCCGCTTGATGCAGAGAGTGCATATTAAATTCGCTGCATCTCTAAAGTAGTTAGGTATAGGAAAGACTCTTGGCTATGTTTTCAATAATACTCTTCTCCCCATGTTGCCCTTTTCTCTCAACGTGGCTAGTTGGGGATGATAGGAATTATTCATCCAAAGGCACAAGGTTGGGGAGGACTGAGTTAAATGGACAATTGTCTGGCTTCATTTTAAGGCAATTTTTAATTTGGCTTGCTGCCTAACAGGGCAACTATTAAGATGAGGCAAAGGAGTTTTCAAAAAACTCACTCATCAATAATCACACATTTGGAAACACCTTCCTCTACTTTACTGTGTTAAATTGGGTTTATTGAAAAATACAATCTATTAAAAGTTTGACGATCTTAGTCCTGAGGTTTCACATTTATATGCTTGTATTTTAAAAAAATTAGCCTGCAACATCAAACTAATAAAACTATTACTCTTAAAACTTATTTAGAATGCCCGCCCCCCTTTTTTAAAACTGTACTGGTACTGACCAGTCTTTGTGATGTTCTGCCTTTAACAGTAGAGTACATTCAAACAACTGTGCTGTCTTTCTTTCTTCTAAGATGCATAACATCTGAAATTTACAGATAAGAATAGGAATACCCTTTTGAATTTAAAGTACTCTTACATCTCATACTGCCTGTAGATTATTTACACCCTCCCATGCACAAATACACTGCTCAAAAAAATTAAGGAAAGGTCTTCCGGTTTGAGCTTCTTTAGCGACAAACCGAAACTTCGTCTCTCCGAGGCTTCGATCCGTGCTCGCCGCTGGAGTGCCCCGAGCCGGCTGGTTTCGGGGATAAGCCACCCCGTAGAGGTGGTAAAGATGGGGGGGATTGCCAGCAGGGTTGAGGAGAGCCACATCTCTCCTCCTCAGCTGGCCATTACTCCCTTTCCCGAAGGCGGTTGCAGCGGTGGTCAGAAATGGCCACCACAAAGAAGAACTCGACTGGAAAAGAAGGTGCAGGAGGAAGATAAGAAGAGAAAGTTTTGGTTGACCGGGTCAAACAGCAAAAGCAACAAATAAGGTACCCTGGAATTGAAACTGTTAAAAAACAATAACATTGTTCCCTAAGAAGATTTTTAAGCTGCGAGGGAGAGAGAAAAGGGAAAAGATTTGGTTTTCTCCTTTTCCTATACTGACAGCTAAGAGACTTAAGCAAGAAATTGGAAAAAAATCCACTTTGACATCAATAGGCATTTAATGCTGAAAATAAAAAGTCAAAGGGATAATAAAGATTTCTGGATAGTTAAAAGCTTTTGAAAACAGGAAAGGAGCGAAAAAGAATAAAAGGGTAGGATCTGGAAGGGAGGAGACTGCCTGGAATTAAAAAAAGAACTTACAGCAAAATCTCAACAAGACTTCCAAAAGATACATTCTAACTGAAATATCGCAACAAAAGCCCCAGGAAGAGAAAGTCGAAAAAGAAATGAGAAGATATAATTCGGGACTATCTGGATTACTTGATGATTTCTGGATTCTTGGTTATTGTTTTGAATGACTAAAATCAATTGGGTGGTTGTTTAAAACTGTTTAAAATGGCTCCACTTTTAGATGAACTGAAAATGGAACTTAAAAAGTACAAAGAAGATGCACAAGAAGGGAGAGGTTCTTTTGGCTTCGTATTTCAGTTTTTAGAAATGGAGATTTGGAATTATGAGAAACAACAAGAAATGCCTGAAGAACAAGAAGATTGCGACAAAGATGTGATCTTTAATGAACAAGTAATCTTAGATGGGAGAAAAAAAGAAAAGGGGGGAAAGAGAATGGAAAGTTTAAGATTGGGAAAAACAACTCAAAAAAATAGAGTGAAAAATAAGTATAAAATCAGAAAGCAACAGAAGAGGGAAATGCAGAAGAGAGAATTAGAACTAGAGAGAGAAGGGGGTAAAAAGGGGAGGGAGAAGATGAGAGGGAAGAAAGAAAGGAAAAGAAGTTATAAAGGACAGAAGCAAAATATAGAGAAACAGGGCCTATTTAGAGATAATGGGTGAAAACTTAATGGAAAAAGGGATTCTGCAAAGGTACATAAGATAGTGTGGTTGTATTAGAAACAGAAATAATTTTAGAAAATATGAAACAATGTATGATTAAAATGTCTGATAAAATAGCTATCGTAATTCAGTGGAATGCTTGTCAATAAATAAATGTAACAAAAGGTATATTTAATGATTTATAAAACATATGTGAAGAGAAATAAGGGAAAAATTAATTATGGAGATTATATGTGTTTTTAAGGAAGTATGATATTTAATTGAAAAGAAGTGTTAAAGATGTTAAGATTTTAATGATTATTAATTATAGAACTGAACTGGAATGGAATGAGGGTTTATAATTACATATATTTACAATCTTTTTTTTTTAAAGAATATAGTGTGTATTATAAGAATGTACCAAGCAGAATTCGATTGGAAGTTATGTATTATGTATTATATTGAAGGTCATAAACTTAAGGTATATATTGAAGTTTAAATAAGAGTTGAATGGATGTAATTAAAAGATATAAAGGTGTCATACTCCAATTAGTAACTACAGGAGAAAATGTGTTTAATGAGAAAAGATAATATGAAATTGAAACAGAACCAACAAAAGTATAAATATAATGATTTGAATTGAGATAATCAAAATAAAATTGAGAAAATTAAAAGAGGGGAAAAACTATATAGAAAATGTAAAATAGTATAAGATATGGAATAGAATACAAAAAGGAGCATGAAATTGAGTTTTGTGTCTGTATAAAGAAGTTCAACCCAGGACCATGCTATTTTCAAAAAAGATGTTTTACTTGTATTTTGTGTGTGAAAACCCAAATAAAACTTTATTAAAAAATAAAAAATAAAAAAAATAAAGGGAACACTTAAACAACACAATGTAACTCCAAGTCAATCACATTTCTGTGATATCAAACTGTCCACTTAGGTAGCAACACTGATTGACAATCAATTTCACATGCTGTTGTGCAAATGGAATAGACAACAGGTGGAAAGCATAGACAGTTAGCAAGACATCCCCAATAAAGGAGTGGTTCTGCAGGTGGTGACCACAGACCACTTCTCAGTTCCTATGCTTTCTGGCTGATGGTTTGGTCACTTTTGAATGCTGGCGGTGCTTTCACTCTAGTGGTAGCATGAGACGGAGTCTACAACCCACACAAGTGGCTCAGGTAGTGCAGCTCATCCAGGATGGCACATCAATGCGAGCTGTGGCAAGAAGGTTTGCTGTGTCTGTCAGCATAGTGTCCAGAGCATGGAGGCGCTACCAGGAGACAGGCCGGTACATCAGGAGACATGGAGGAGGCCGTAGGAAGGCAACAACCTAGCATCAGGACCGCTACCTCCGCCTTTTTGCAAGGAGGGACAGGAGGAGCACTGCCAGAGCCCTGCAAAATGATCTCCAGCGGGCCACAAATGTGCATGTGGCTGCTCAAACGGTCAGAAACAGACTCCATGAGGGTGGTATGAGGGCCCGACGTCCACAGGTGGGGGTTGTGCTTACAGCCCAACACTGTGCAGGATGTTTGGCATTTGCCAGAGAACACCAAGATTGGCAAATTCGCCACTGGCGCCCTGTGCTCTTCACAGATGAAAGCAGGGTCACACTGAGCACATGTGACAGACATGACAGAGTCTGGAGACGCCGTGGAGAACGTTCTACTGCCTGCAACATCCTCCAGCATGACCGGTTTGGCAGTGGGTCAGTAATGGTGTGGGGTGGCATTTCTTTAGGGGGCCGCACAGCCCTCCATGTGCTAGCCAGAGGTAGCCTGACTGCCATTAGGTACCGAGATGAGATCCTCAGACCCCTTGTGAGACCATATGCTGGTGTGGTTGGCCCTGGGTTCCTCCTAATGCAAGACAATGCTAGACCTCATGTGGCTGGAGTGTGTCAGCTGTTCCTGCAAGACGAAGGCATTGATGGTATGGACTGGCCTGCCCGTTCCCCAGACCTGAATCCAATTGAGCACATCTGGGACATAATGTCTCGCTCCATCTACCAATGCCACATTGCACCACACTGTCCAGGAGTTGGGGGATGCTTTAGTCCAGGTGTGGGAGAAGATCCCTCAGGAGACCCTCCGCCATCTCATCAGGAGCATGCCCAGGCGTTGTAGGGAGGTCATACAGGCATGTGAAGGCCACACACACTACTGGGCCTCGTTTTGACTTGTTTTAAGGACATTACATTAAAGTTGGATCAGCCTGTGGTGTTTTTTTCCACTTTAATTTTGAGTGTAACTCCAAATCCAGACCTCCACGGATTGCTTAATTTGATTTCCATTGTTAATTTTTGTGTGATTTTGTTGTCAGCACATTCAACTATGTAATGAACAAAGTATTTAATAAGAATATTTCATTCATTCAGATCTAGGATGTTTTATTTTTGTGTTCCCTTTATTTTTTTGAGCAGTGTATATTACTTATACCAAGGGTCTTCAAACTTGGCAAGTTTAAGACTTGTGGACTTCAACTCCCAGAATTCCTGAGCTAACATGACTGGAGGAGGAATTCTGGGAATTGAAGTCCACAAGTCTTAAAGCTGTCAAGTTTGAAGACCCCTGTATATATGCACATAGAAAAGTCTCTTTCTTTCCTGCCCGGTGCTGGGAATTATATCTACTTTACTCCGCTATTCATAGACTTTTCTGCTCAAGCAGCCTCCTCTTCTGGTGTCAGCAATTTGAGAGGCTATTAAAGGCAAAGTTACAGAAGCCAGGAGGAAAGTTGGCAATCTTCCCTAGAAATCAAGATCTTATCATAGGATGACTCACTGATTTTGGCTTTGTACTCCAGGCTGTTGCGATGAAAGTCACAGGGAAAGTATTCTCCTATCAGAAATATTTTTTGATGCAGAAATATTTTTTTCTTCCAAAACTTCCGAAGTGGGTGACTGCAGGGCAGGTGATCTCTTGAGCTAGAATTGGAGGTTAACCTTTCCAAAAATATGGAGATTTTTGTGATCTGTAATGAATTAACTACTTCTATGAAGATAATAAGAAAACTGGGGCAAGCGTGGCTTCTGGAATTCTTTCCAACTCCCTTTATCAGAAGTGGCCAGAGGCAGCATCAGTATTTTCTACTGTGCAATGAAGTATATGCCTGATCTCTGTGTGTATGAGATTCTATTTCCTTTCTTGCTGTGTGTATGGATATAATGGGAAACAAAAGATAAGCTACATTCATTCCATTATAGGTCCCAAGTAGGTTACAATGGAGCACTCAGCAGCATTTGAGATTAGCCAACTACCCTATGGATTCAATGGAATTTTTTTTCTCCATAGTCCCAAGCTAGATCAAGTCCATTTTCAAACATAGTCTTTTTTTTGCTGGCTTTGCCTCTTCCCTTCCAACTCATACTATTCTGTTCAGTCTTCGGGGAATTAGTTTGTTGATAGAGCTCAAAACCTCCCTTAAATAATTTCTCCCCAATATTTAGTTGAATTGAAAATTAAAAGGGGATAAATTGCAAACTATGCCTGATACTATGGTTACTTTCTCATAATATTCCTGTCTTTGGCACTGTATGTATATAGCAGACAGCAGTTCTGTTGACATTTGAACATGGTCCCATTCTATGCTCTGGGTCTTCTAAGGAAGCATGAATTTCTACCTTGAGTTATATTCAGGTCTTTTCTTACTTACTCCAATCTATTGCTCACTACAGATATCTTGTAAATATAGCCTCCTTCTTTAGCAGCACTTTCAACTCATTGGAGCAATTCAGGATCTCAGTACCTAGTAAACTTCAACGATTGGATCTCCTTTGCCATCTTTTAATCCTATAGATTTATTTAAGAGTGGAGTTTCATGCTTCAAAAGGGTATTGCTAGCTGTTTTTAAGAATCAAGTCTTTTCATTGTCTGCAGAAGAAAAATCGTGCTGCTGGGGTCAGGAGCACAGGGGCCTTCAAACCCAAATTTCTTTATGAATTGTTGCTTGGATGAGATTCGGGATGGAAATTCATGCTTAAAAATGGTATAGCTTGCCATCGAGCCTTTTTGGTGCCTGTAGAGGAAAAGTTGTGATGCTGCAGTCAGAAAAATAGGTGACTTGCGTCTTCCGGTTTGAGCCTCTTCACGGACAGACCGAAACCGCGATCGTGCGCGGTTTTGATCCGTGCTCGCCGCTGGAGCGCCCCGAGCCGGCTGGTTTCGGGGCTAAGCCACCCTGTAGAGGTGGTGAAGAGGGGGGAGACCACCAGCAGGGTCGAGGAGAGCCACATCTCTCCTCCTCGGCTGGCCATTACTCCCTTTCCCGAAGGCAGTTGCAGTGGTGGTCAGAAATGGCCACCTCAAAGAAGAACTTGACCGGAAAAGAATGTGCAGGAGGAAGATAAGAAGAGAAAGTTCTGGTTGATCGGGTTAAACTGCAAAAGCAACAACTAAGGTACCCTGGAATTTAAACTAAAAAAAAAAGTAACATTGTTCCCAAAGAAGATTTTGAAGCAGCGGAGAGAAAAGGGAAAGGATTTGGTTTTTTTTCTTCTCTCCTTTTCCCTATACTGACAGAAATCTAAATAAGAGATCTAAATAAGAAATTGGAAAAAAAATCCACCTTGACATCAATAGGCATTTAAGCTGAAAATAAAATGTCAACGGGATTATAAAGATTTCTGGATACTTAAAACCTTTTAAAAGCAGAAAAGGAGAGAAAAAGAATAAAAGGGCAGGATCTGGAAAAAAGGGAGGAGACTGCCTGGAATTAAAAGAAATTTACAGTAAAACTTCAACAAGACTTCTAAAAGATACATTTTAACTGAAACTTGGCTACAAACTAGTAGAACCCCAGGAAGAGAAAGTGGAAAAAAGAAGCATGAAGAAACAGCTCGGGAGTATTTGGATTATTTGGTGATCTCTGGATTTTTGGTTATTGCATTTGAATGACTAAAATCAACCGGGTGGTTGTTTAAAAGTGTTTTAAAATGGCACTACTTTTAGATGAACTGAAAATGGAACTTAAAAAGTACAAAGAAGATGCACAAGAAGGAGAGGTTCTTTTGGGTTTGTATTTTAATTCTTAGAAATGGAGATCTCGAACTATGAGAAACAACAAGAAATGCCTGCAGAACAAGAAGACTGGGACAAAGAAAAAGCCATCTTTAATGAACAAGTAAATTTATGTTGGGAAAAAAAAGGAAAGGGGGGAAAGAGAATGAAAAGTTTAAGATTTGAAAAAACAACCAAGAAAAGGAATAATAACTTGAAAAATAAGTATAATATTAGAAAGCAACAGAAGAAAGGAACACAGAAGAGAGAATTAGAACTAGAGAGACAAGGGAGTAAAAAGAGGAGGGAGAAGAAGAGAGGAAAGAAGGAAAGGAAAAGAAGTTATAAAGGACAGAATCAAGATATGGAGAAACAGGGCCTATTTAGACATAATGGGTGAAAATTTAATTGAAAAAGGGATTCTGCAAAGGTACATAAGATAGTATTGTTTTATTAGAAATAGAAATAATTTTAGAAAATATGAAATGATGTATGATTAAAATGATGGATAAAATAGTTATTGTAATCTAGTGAAATGTTTGTTATGAAATAAAACAAATTGAAGAATTTGAGAATTGAATTAGGAAAGAATGGGAACATTTTAATGTTTTTATAAAATATAAGGGAAGAGAAATAGGGGGAAAAATTAATTACGGAAAGCTTATAAGTGTTCCCAAGGAAGTATGATATTTAATTGAAAAGTAATGTTAAAGATGTTAAGACTTTAATGAATTTAATGATAGAATTGAATTGGAATGGAATGAGTGTTTTAATTACATATATTTATAATCATTTGTTAAGAATATAGTGTGTATTTTAAGAATGTACCATGCAGAATTCGATTGGAAGTTATGTATTATATTGAATGTTATAACCTCAAGGTATATATTGAAGCTTAAATAAGAGTTGAATGGATAAAATTAAAAGATATAAAGGTCTTATACTCCAATTAGTAACTAAAGGAGAAAATTTGTTTAATGAGAAAAGAAAATATGAACTTGAAACAGGACAGACAAAAGTATAAATATAATGATTTGAATTGATATGAGATAATTAAAATAAAATTGAGAAAATGAAGAGAGGAGAAAAACTATGTAGAAAATGTAAAACAGTAATAAGATATGGAATAGAACATAAAAGTGAGCATGAAATTGAGTTTGTGTCTGTATGAAGAAGTGTAACCATGCTATTTTCAAAAAAAGATGTTTTATTTGTATTATTTTTTGTGTGTGAAAACCCAAATAAAATTTTCAAAAAAAAAGAAAAAAGAAAAATGACTTGGGAGCCCTTTTTTTTTTTTTTTGAACCTGAATGGAAAAACGGATGCCAGGATGAGATTCGGGGTGGAATTTCATGCTGAAAAATGTTATTTCTTGCTGTTTTTAAAAATCGAGCATTTTTGGTGCCTGCAGAGGAATCACCTGACAGGATGTAGGAAGGATGTCTTCTCTGTCATGGTGCCTACCTTTTGAAACAAACTGTTATGTATTGAATATAGTTGTGCTAAGCCCAGCTAAAGTGAAACTAACCTTTAGATGACCCTAACTCCAACTGTTTGGGGGAAAATTTAGAACATTCATATTTGAGTGCACAAGTATTACGATTGGTTAGGGCCCTGCGGGCCCAGAGTATAAATTTCAGGCAATTGCCTTCTTTTCCTCAGTTCCAGATTTTAGTCAATAAATACTGTTATAGCTATGCTGGTCTGCTTCTTGCCTACTGAAGCCCACTACACAATAGTGGTGATGAAGGTGGGATGCTCCGGAGGAGAGAGTTGCTGCTAACAAAAACAGTGAAATCTCTGGGTGATAGGCTGGGTAACAAGCCCCAGCAGGACTAGTTCTCACCCCTGCCTATCAGTAAGCCACACAGGAGGCACGCTGAAATCACTGGGTGTCAGACCGGGTAAAGAGCCCTAGTGGGACCACACTCCCCGCCCTGCCTGCCAGTAAGATGTACTGGAGGCACTGACGTACCTGAGGGATCTATCCCCAGGATTCCTAAGTTAGTCCAGTTCCAACCACAGCAGTACAGGCATTAACCAGAACCATAGGGGCCTTCTCAAAATGACTAAACTGGGAAGACTCAACGAGTTCAATATTACTCACCCAGAACAGTGGAGCTCATACATCTCCCAAGTAGACAACTATCTCCGGGCTAACCAGGTCATGGATGGCGGCCTGAAGGCGGCAATGCCTATGTGTCTGCGGACAAGTCATGTTTGATATCTCTGAAAACTTGATAGCACCGGCAAGCGTAGAGACTGTGGCCTACGCAGACCTCAAGAAAAAAATAAGGGAGCATTTTGAGCCTAAACTCTTGGTCATCGCCCAGCGCCATGCATTCGAGTAACATGAAAGGTTCAGGGAATCTGCAGCAGAGTTTATGGCAGCCCTTTGCCAAGCTTTGCCCCAGTGCGAGTTCCCTGATCTGGAAGACCGTGTCAGAGACAGTCTCATTTGCAGCCTGCATAATAGTGAATTATAGCAGCGCCTATTCGCCATGGAGAAACTGACCTTCCAAGATGCATTGAAGGAAGTCATGGTGGACAAGGCTGCTGGAGGGGCCATGACGACTCTCTGGCTACCAAAAACCACACCAGCTGCCCAGCGATCCACCAAGAGACCGCAGAAGGCTTAGGAGAGGTCAGTGAAAGCAAAGAAATAGAGACACCCAGATGGCCACGCTCCACAGAGCAAGCAACACCCCCACATCGCTGTGCAAGCTATGGGGACTGCATGAAAGAGCAGAGTGCAGATTCCGCATAGCAGTACGCCATGCCTGTGGAAAGCAAGAGTTTGCCAGAGTTTGCAGAGGTCGACAGCGGGAAACGAAACCTGCAACACAGCAGCACAAGGTGAAATGGCCCCCAGGACAAAACAGAATTCAGTACTGCTCAGAAAGGTGTAGCATCCAACACACAGGGGTCCAATGCCACATCAAAGAAAAAATAAGACTCCAACTAAGACTGCAAAGGGTCCCATGCTCCATGGAGCTAGATACAGGATCGACCCTGTCCATTGTCTCCTCCATGACTTTCGACCACATTTGCAAATGTAGCCGATGGTGGGTCCCCCTCAAATCATCAAGCTTAGTGCTAACAGACTTCCAGAATCACAGTGTTCCTGTAAGGGGCAAAGCTACCATTAGAGTACAATTGAGAGTTCAAGGGTCCCCTCAGCGTAGTGGTCATGGAGGGGCCACTAACCAGCCTCATGGGTCTGGACTGGTTCAAGGCCCTGGGCATCGGGGTGACAGGAATCCATCGAATTCAAATAGCCGATTTAGCAGTGGTATGCCAACAATATGCTGATGTATTCAGCACTGAGCTGGGACAATACAAAGGGGCACCCATTTCACTCAACCTCGATCCAGCAGTAACTCCAATCCGATTAAAACTACACAGGGTTCCCTTTGCATTGAAGCCTAAAACTGATGCGGAGCTACACAAGCTGGTACAGCAGGGAATGCTCCAACCTGTAGATCGTAGCCAGTGGGAGTCTCCCATAGTGGCCCCAAGTAAGGCTAATGGGGACATTCACATCTGCACAGACTACAAGTGCTATGGCAAGGCACTATAGCAGCATGCTTACCCTGTAGGGAGTGTAGGCTGAAACTTTGCTAAGCTAGACCTCGCCCAGGCCTACAAGCAGCTACCGGTAGACGACGCTACCGCAAAAGCACAAACAATAGTCACACACAGAGGTGCATTCAGAGTGCGCCACTTGCAGTTTGGGGTAAGCGTAGCACCAGAATTGTTCCAAAGTATTATGGAACAAACACTGAAGAACATTCCCAGTGTCTGCCTGTACTTTGACAACGTCCTTATCGCGGGGGAACAGAAGTCCTGGTAGAACGTCTCCATGCAGTACTCCAACGTTTCTGAGGCAGGCCTAAAACTCAAGAGGGAAAGTGCCAGATCGGCATGGAATTCATAGAATTCCTGGGTTTCTGCATCAATGCTGCTGGAATCCACCCATCTGAAGCAAAACAAAAGGCAATTCAGCAAGCCCCCACACCAGAATACGGGGGGGGGGGGAGAGAGAAAGGATTCAAGCATTCCTGGGCTTGCTCAATTTTTAGCATGCCTTCTTAGTGCATAAGGCTGCCCTGGCAGAACCGCTACACCGCCTAGTGGACAAAAAAGCACCCTGGGTCTGGTGGAGCACTCAAGACAAAGCTTCAAGGTGGTAAAATCATTGCTATCCTCAGACTGTGTCCTAGCTCATTTCAACAAAACCCTACCAGTAACACTACTAGCCTCTGATCCCATTGGGGCAGTACTGAGCCACAGGATGCCAGATGGTAGCGGCCCCCCATCGCATACCTTTCTAGAAACGTTATCATTGACTGTAAAATAAGGATCTTTTGATATTTAATAATAATAAAAAAGAACTACAGGAAATGCATACGTGCTTTTGTGTCTTTTTAATTTGAGCATTTTGTTAAAAGGGAAGGTTGCCTTGAATGAGAATTAGGAGGGAATGCTGTATTTCATTTTCCAAATAATACCGCTGTTGAATTGCTTTTCTTAAAAAAACCAAAACGAATAAAGATCCCACAAATAAAACCCAGAAAAGAAAAAAAAATACAGAAAAGAGAATGCAACGTGCAAGGAGGAGCATTTGTAAAAACAATACCAAAAAAAAAAAAAGTCTGGGAATCCCTGATCTAGGCTGCGATAATACCACAAAGGAAAAAAAAGCAGTTTCTTAGTCAAAACCTTTTTTTTTGGCGGGGGGTAAGACACTTGTCCCTAATCAGGTGGGACTACAACTCCTATCAACCGAACCTCCGCGACGCCTCCTCGCACCTCTTCTCTCCTTACCAAAGTGGGGGCAGGAGCGGGAGGAGGAAGGGGACGGGGTGGGGGCGGGAAATCCTTCGCAGACCTACCAGGAAGTCGCCAGGCGCGCGCGTGCGCAAAGCCACCGGAAACCCCGCAGAGTGTGTACCGGGTTCCGACGTTTCCGCTTCCAGGGCGGCGGTGGGGACCGTAGCGGTGGGGACCGCAGCGGCGGCGGCAGCAGCAGCAGCTTTGGTTTGCTTTGGTTCGCTTCCCGGGAGATGGGGAGAGCCGGCACGCCGGGAGTTTGAACTCAGGTGCGGGGTACGGTGGGCGCGCGCGCGTGCGTCTCCCCTGGGAGGGGCGCGCGCACGCCTTAGCGCTCGTGGGGAAGGAGTGGGGAGGGCGGGTATGGCCGCCGCGCGCTCATTGTTAGCCCGGGCGGGGAGACGCGGGGGCGGGGGGTGAGGAGTGTGTGTGTGTGGGGGGGTGGATTTGTCCTCGCGCGTCGCGAGGCGGTGCATGCTCGTCCACGCGCCCTTCGGGGCTGATGATCCTTCGCTCGCTCTGCCGGGGCTGCGCGCCGCGCGGTCGTCCGCGTCACCTGTTCGGCCGGCTGTTTGCAGGGAGGGGGAGGGGGTTGTCTCTTGCAAGACAGGTGTTAACGATCGAGACGGGGATATGAGCCCAAGTCTCCGGTCCTTCCCACCGACTCACTCTAACCCTCATCGGGCTGCGCTGAGGGTCGGTTTTAAATGAGGCTGCCAAGCACCCGCGCTGCTGCTGCTGCTTCTTTTTCTTCTACTTCTTCTCCTACTTCTTCTACTTCCACTTCTACTTCGCGGTGCGAATTGTGTAACTGGATGCTAGCTAAAACTTTCTGCAGGGTTTCACGTTGACCTTTGTGGAGCAAAAAAGGCCGTGAAATTATGAACTAGCCCTTACACCAACACTTGATTTGAAGTTGACCGTGTCCTTAAAAAGGTTGAGTCTGAACCGTGACATTTGTTCAGGGACCCGCAGTAAAAGAGTTGGTTAGGATGAATAAACACTAGTCGTTTTCCACAGTTCTGCAGGATCCTCTCTGAGGAGATAACCTGGTATTAAAATATTCTTAATGTGGGGAAAAATGTTGACACTCATCTTTCTAGGAACAAAAATGATCCAAAATAGCAAACCTCAGGTTTGTGTGAACACTATAGTGTCCATGCTGTGCATTATATATTTAAAGAGTCAAGGATTCTCAATATTCCAATCTATTGAAAAATGAAGGAAAGGTTTTTAATATGGTAGGAAATAAGAATTTATTTTGTGTCATAGGTTTTAATGTAGTTAAGTCATAGGTCCTTGCTGTTATATTTTTGAGCTTTATTGCAATTATTGATATGGAAAGTCATGTGGGCTTTTTTATACCCAGCCCCCAACTTTTAATATAGGTAATCCTCAACTTACGACCACAAATGAGCCCAAAATGTTGGTTGTTAAGTGAGACATTTTGCCCCAATTTATGACTTTTCTTACCACAGTTGTTAAATGAATCATTGCAGTTGTCAAGTTTAGTAACACGATTGTTAAGTGAATCTGGCTTCCCCATTGACTTTGCTTGTCAGAACTGTTCACACAACCCCGGGATACTGCAAACTTCATAAATATTCACACAACACCAGAACATAGCAACAGTCATAAATATGAATGAATTGCCAAGCATCAGAATTTTGATCACATGACCATGGGGATGCTGCAACAGTCATAAGTGTGAAAAACAGTCATGTCCCTTTTTTCAGTTCTGTTGTAACTTTGAACGGTCACTAAATAAACTGTTATGTCAAAGGACTACCTGTACTAATGTTCTTCATTTTTTCTGCATTTCTGGTTTTCTTCTCGGTGTGCCAGTTTACTCTTTGGTGCATTGTAACATATTTGGTTTCTTCAGTGCGGCACTATAGATTAATTAGTATTTCCTAACTCTGGTGCCTTTCACATGTGTAAACTTCAACTCCCAGAATTCCCAACTCAGAATGGTTATGAAAATTTGGGGAAGTTTCCATAATTGGGGGGTATCCAATTCGGTCAACATAATGACTAGTGGTGCATGTGTTTTGTGATGCTTATTTACATAATCACATTGGTTTTGCTAAAAGGCATTATGTGCTTCATTCATGTCAGTAATGTTAAATTTAAGGCTGTTTGTGTAGAGTTAAAAATATTGGTTTTGAGTTTTAAACATTTTTTATTGAACTATAGTAGTCAAGAGACATTCATAATAAAGACCATAAATATTACGTTAATAATTAAACAGAATGCTTATGTGTGGAGACTAGGTTAACTTTGTAAAGTTTTGACATTCTCTATTTGAGCTACTAATATTTTAATGTCAAAAACTGATTCAGATATCCACTGCATGTCTAGTGAGAAATTACCTTCATTGCATGAGTATGGCTAGTTGTTTAACAGCAGTGAAGGATATCTCTGATCTTGCATAGATGGACTTTACAAAGCATTGTGATTTCTACATGGTCCTTATATTTCCTACTGAGTGTGTTTTTTAAAGAAAACAAACAGAAAATTATTATATTAATGTTGCATTATGATATTTTAGTACAGAAGGATACAGATCATCAAGATGATGTACAGAAACAGGAGTTCAGAATTTAATGCAAGAGCTTGCAGAAATCACATAGAGATGGGAACTTAGTAATAAGCAGAATACTTTAGTAGTCTAGAGATACTGATATCTTTTGCCATTGCAGTAAAACTGTCTGGTGTGTAATTATAATTTTAAAAAACACTGTTCTCACTTTCTCTTTTTAAATATATGTGTATATATATTTCCTTAACCCACAGGTGGAAACTGGAGATGGACATACAGCAATAGTGTGGCCTCTTTGCAAGGAAGACCTCAGCACCCTTTCTCTAGCAAGGGCCATCCTGCAGGGGGATTTAGGTTTGGGGTGACTCATCTGCAAGAACAGCAGAGTCTGTAATTTTCCTCAGCTTTTAACAAGGCTGGGAAAACTTGCTGCACGCCATTCTGGACTCTCCGACTCCAGAAAGATGTCAACAAAGTGGAAGGTATTGGACGGGACCGGCGCAGAAACGATTTACTGAAAAATCTTTGTAGTCGTAAAATTCTTTCCTGAGCAAGAGAGAAAGAAAACGTAAGGACTTGGCGTAATCTCCGTATTGAGGACTGTCAGACTAACGCGATGGCTCAGGTAACAGGCCCCGGTTCTCCCATCCTGTCCCACAGGAATCCATCCTTGAGGAAGTGGCTGCTAAGAGCCATCTGTGATAATCCATTCTGTTGTCATGTAAACTGTTCAGCTCTTGATGTTCTGCTGCAAGAGTCAGCACTGCAGAGCTTGGAGTGTTGGGCCCCCCTCCTGGTCAAAGTTCTGGGGGTTACCAAGTTCTGGCCCTCTTCTCACAGCCATGGTTGGAGAATGTGTTTGCTTTCTCTTACAGCCAGTTCCAGTTTAAGCCGGAAATGTTTTCGTGTTTTTCTCGTCTTTCGCTCCAAGCCTAGGGGCTTACATGTATGCTGGAATAGGGGCTGATGGGAGAGGGATGAGGAACGTCAGAGCACTTCTACTGCCCCAACCCCCATTTTCCAGCTTCACGTTTCATCAGCAATATTCGACTGTAGTATCAAAGTTTCTAGGTAGCACTATTTTTCACAGTGGGATTTACAAAAACAAAAGGGGGACAAAGTAAATGTGTAAAACGTACATAAAACTTTATACATACTTTTTTTGGTCTCTTTATCATCTTCAGACTAACTTGAACAAGCCATCCCAGAAATTCAGTTTTGCCACCCAGATTATGTCATCTGCCATAATTCCTTTGCAATCCACTTGGGGGGGTTGGAAGTACACTCCAGCCATAGGAAATTTGACTCTGTTTCCTCCAATACATCAAACTGCATCTTTGTTTGATCTTAAAGCATTGAGTCTAATCCAGCATTTACTGCTATATTTCTTTTTATGTAACATTTTATTATTCACGGATTTCCTGTTCTCTTTGCTTCCTCAGTCCAACTATCAACCTGTCTTGGGGTCTTACAGTCTTAGGGAAATGTTCTTCTGCCCTGATTTTCCATTAGCAGCTATCACTACTCCTGCATTAGCCTTTTAAGCCACTTTTCAAAAATCACAAGAGTGTCATTCCAGAGCCCATTGCTCCATCAGTATGCCAGGTACACTGTGAGGAAACTAAAGGAGCAGCTCCAGCAGTAGCATTTATAGGCATGAGATCCATGTGTTACTGCCTTTCTTTCCTAAGGATCCTTGGAGAGATTGAAATAGCTCATGTGGCCATATCGTCTCCCCCGCCGCCGCCCTCACAATAGCAACTGTGCAAGGAGGGACAGAGGAAGAGTTAATAATGTAGTCAAATCAACTTGGGAGAGCTGTCTGGTGGAGGCTTAAACCCAGGTGTCCTTGGTTCCAGACCCCTTCACACGAGATGCCTAGCTCAGCTTCTAAGAGAAGGGGAGCTTTTTAGGCTCTTAACTGATGGGCTTCATTCACAGAAGCTGGCTGAATTTTGCCACTGTTGGCAGCGCTTCTTTTTCTTCAACAAGAAGAATGCAAACTGAATCCCCACTGACTGTAGGTTCTGAGTCGAGGGCAATTAGGACTTTACTAATCCCACTTCTGTTTGTTTCACCGTTCCCAGAGAGAGGAGGTGGCCTGTTTTCACTGCCACTGAGGCTGATGAGGCCCCAGCCAAACCCAGCTCCCAATTCTTCAGTTTTTTTCCCCCCCTTCATGGCTGACTTAGGTCTTCTCTGAAGTATTGTAATTCCCTTTCAATAATTGCGAACATCTGTGACTAGAATGCCAGAGTCTGGCATGTGTCCAAATTGCTGCCATGCTGTACATCTGTGCCCATGCAGCCCCTGGGCTGCAGATCCAGCTACCACTTTTGGTGTTGAAAGTTGTCAGCTTGACTTGTGCCTCGTTTAAGGTGTTGGGAGACAGTGGGATATGCCCTTCGGGTTTGCATTCTCCCTCTCCTGTCTCCCTTCATCTTTCACTTAATGGACATCTTCTGACTTCTTGCCAATCAACATAACACATAATTGTGTTAATGACCTCAGAGTGAGGCCCTGAAAGAAATAATCTCCAGACATTACCAAACTGCAGGATTTCTGCTGTTTTATGGCTGTTTCTCAACATCTATCTTTAAATATGAACAAAGCATTAGAAGCCAAGGCTGCCTGTGTCGTCTCTTAATTCTTTGGAGAAGAATTGATGGAAATGCTTTGCCTCAGGGAAGTTGACCAATAGCTGTGGATTTAAGAAGGCTTAGGATAACTAAATGAATCAAGCACACTTTTATGATCTAGATGGCAAATGGAAATAACTTTCATGCCTGCATTTGTATAAATAGAATTCTGTCTTGTCTTCATGACCCTGCTGGCACAGATAATAAGCAGTAACTTGTTGTGCGCAGGGGATAAGACTTGCCCCAGATAACAAAGGAAAGATGTTCAGAAAAGCCCGTCCTTTTTCCTTGTTTTAATGGATAGATGTACAAAGAAAGCTGAACAGCTTAGATTCTGGGAGATGTGAAATGATTTCCAAGATACAGAATGAAGACGTTTTGAGTTATTCAGCTGTTCAAACCCAAAGGAGAAGTGTGCATCGGAGGTGGCATTGGCCTCATGATGGTTGTATGTGTTGGCACTTCCTTAAAGAAGCCATGGCTGTTTCTTGATGTGCACAGTTACCTTGCTTTCCCAGAGAACACACATTTAAGCTGAGGATGGGAGTGGGGGAGGGACGGTAAGATAAACGTGTGACACCCTATCAGCACTTCCTTAACTCATACACATACAGCTAGTCCTCAACTTATGATCACAATGGAGCCCAACATTTATGTTACTAAATGAGAAATTTGTTAAGTGAGTTTTGCCCCATTTCACAACTTTTCTTGCTACATTTGTTAAGTGAATCAATGCAATTGTTAAATTAGTAATTACATGGTTGTTACATAAGTGAATTAATTAAGTGAATCTGGTTTCCCCATTGAGTTTGCTTGTCAGAAGGTCGCAATAGGGGAATCACATGACTCCGGGACCCTGCAACCGTCATAAATACGAGTCAGTTGTCAAGCATCGGAATGTAAATCACGTGACCATGGAGGTGCGGCAAGAGTCATGTGTGCAAAATGGTCATGAGTCCCTCAGTGCCGTCGTAACTTCAAACAGTCACTAAGCGAACTGTTGTAAGTTGAGGGCTTCCTGTATTTACCTGTATTTATTCACATGCCTTTTGTGTGGGTCCAGGAAATATGCAGCTTTTAAAAGAAAACGCCAGCAAGTACAGTGAGCCTACTTCATCTCTCATGCACCTTTTGGGGTTTGGATCCAAAGTTGGTTCAGGTGGTTCTTTCAAGGAAACTTTCCTAAACTGACCTGATGAGAGTCTTCTTTCTCATCAGACGTTAATGACGTTCGCCAACCTTTAGTGGCTAAACTTCCACAACCTGCAGCAAGTATGACCGTACGTCAGATTGTAGCCTACCCCTTAAAAAACCACAGCTGCGACCGTAATAGGGAGAACTACTTGGTTTGGAATTTGCTTGGCTGTATTGGTTGGTGTCATTGTGTGTTTTTTTTCCTCTGCAGGCGAGCCTCCTGGCCTGTGAGGGACTCTCTGGTGTTTGCCTGGTGCCAACAGTTGCCAGCAAGAAGATGATGCCGAAACAAAGCTCTAAGCAGGTGGAGAACGGGGAGAGAGGGGGTGCGTCGGACATGCTGGTAAGAGCCAGCCTGTTTTCAGCTGTCTGATGCTGCCCATGTGCTTCATCGTCCTCTGTTCCAGACATGTTGGATGACGGAGCAGAGGAAACAGGATTGGGGCAAGGGGAGGCTTGGCTTGCAAATTGCCAGGTTTAAACTTTTAAGCCGTTGTAGCCAGTCTCCTCCTTTCTTGTCTGTCAGGGTCATCGCAAGGAGAGCGAGAAATCACGTAGTCGGAAGGAAGAAGAGACAGCAGAAGGGTCTCCTCCTAAAAAATCCCTTAAAAAGGCAGGTAATCTTTCATTATATGGCCTAGTAAAGACCAAGCTCTCCACAGAATGCCTGTCCGGCTCTCAGAAGCTGTCAAAATGTATCTTTTAGAAGTCTTGTTGAGGTTTTACTGTAAATTCCTTTTAATTCCAGGCAGTCTCCTCCCTTTTTTCCAGATCCTGCCCTTTTATTCTTTTTCTCTCCTTTCCTGCTTTTAAAAGGTTTTACGCGTCCAGAAATCTTTATTATCCCTTTGACATTTTATTTTCAGCTTAAATGCCTATTGATGTCAAAGTGGATTTTTTTTTTGCTTAAGTCTCTTAGCTGTCAGTATATGGAAGGGAAGTGAAAAAAAAAAAACCAAATCCTTTCCCTTCCCTCTCTCGTTCGCTGCTTCAAAATCTTCTTTGGGAACAATGTTATTTTTTTTAATAGTTTAAATTCCAGGGTACCTTGCATTGTTGCTTTTGCAGTTTAACCTGGTGAACTAAAACTTTCTCTTCTTATCTTCCTCCTGCACATTCTTTTCCGGTCGAGTTCTTCTTTGAGGTGGCCATTTCTGACCACCGCTGCAACCGCCTTCGGGAAAGGGAGTAATGGCCAGCTGAGGAGGAGAGATGCGGCTCTCCTCAACCCTGCTGGCAGTCTACCCCCTCCTTCACCTCTACGGGGTGGCTTAGCCCCAAAACCAGCCGGCTCGGGGCGCTCCAGCAACGGGCACGGATCGAAACCTTGCATATGAAAATTGAAACAGGATAGACAAAAGTATAAATATAATGATTTGAATTGATATGAGATAATTAAAATAAAATTCAGAAAATTAAGAGAGGAGAAAAACTATGTAGAAAATGTAAAACAGTAATAAGATATGGAATAGAACATAAAAGTGAGCATGAAATTGAGTTTGTGTCTGTATGAAGAAGTGTAACCCGGGACCATGCTATTTTCAAAAAAAGATGTTTTATATGTTTTTTTGTTTTTTTTGTGAAAACCCAAATAAAATTTTTTTTAAAAACAAAACAAAACAGGCTTATCGGCTGGACGTGGGTTCTCCCACCCACCCCCATATTGTTGAACAGAGCTGTGGTTTTCAAGAAATTTCTACCTAGTTTTTAAACCTGAAGTAGCTTCCAGTTTAAATATTTGAAACAACAATAATTAAAAAGTAGATTGTACAGTTCAATTTTAGAAAGAGTTACAAGAGACGGGCTGAAAGCAAGCGCCTCAGTTTAAAAATCAGGAGCAAAGCAGGTAACTGGAAAGTGTTAAAAGCATGAAGAAAGAAAAAGCAAGTGCCAACCTTCAACAGAAGGGGCAGGTGGGACTGTTTTTAGTAAGGTATTCCCAGGCAGGGCTGCCACCACTAACAAGACCTCTCCTCATATCCACAACAAGGAAACTTTTGGGCCTGGCCTGGTGAAATTTGGAGCAGGGCTTCAAGGACTGGCAACAGTGCTTGAGCAGCTTCACGCAGATGGACAGGTTCCTCCAAATGATCTGGTGCAAAGCCATTGAGAGGTTTATAATTAGTAACTGGTACTTTGCTTTGTGCTTCGGAAATCGATGAAAGCCAGTGCAGATGTGGGGAAACCAGGGGTGGGATCCTACCGGTTTGGTCCGGTTCTATAGAACCGGTAGTTCTGAATAGCAGCTGACGTTTTGGTTTGCTATTTGGCCCTCCCGCCCACCCGGGCTCTAGGCTGTCCTTTAGTGTCTGCGTTTTCCTCCTCAGCTGCTTTGCGCGGCACAGCTGAGTGCCGCTCGTCAGCTGGAGAAGGTAAATGCTTGCAGGAGCCGGTAGTGCACACGTGCGCGCAGTGTGTGTTTGACGCGAATGCGTGCGCTCCCCGAAGTCGGATCCCACCCCTGGGGGAAACTGTAATACGTTCTGAGAAGATGACTATTTAAAACCATTTTGGCCACTACCCTTTAAACTTCTAGGGCAGGGGTGTCAAAACTCGCGTCGTCGCAGCGTGTCACATGACGTATCGGGATTTCTCCCCCTTTGCTAAATTGGGTGTGGGCGTGGCCAGGAGCGTGACGTATCCAGCCCGTAGGCTGGGAGTTACGACAGCCCTGTTCTAGGGTTTCTGCACACTTCGTAGGACAATCTTAGATGGACTCCTAGCCAGATGCTGGCTTGGAGTGATTTAGGCTTTCCAAATCGGCAAATCAAAAGATGCAGCTATTTGCACAAGTAGAGGATAAACAGAACCACAACCATTGCTACAGCATGTTATGAGTAAGCCCAGGAATGCATGGGGTGCATGAGAATGCATCCCTTTCTAGCACAAACTTTTATCCTTGTACAGGTTTGTTTTTTTAATGATTGTAAGCCATCCAGAGTTATCCTGAGGTAAGATGGGTGGCCAATAAATTTTACAAATAAATAAATAAAATAAATCTAATAGTTAACTTCACCACCAGCTTGATTGTTTTAAATAGTTCTTCATGTGTTTCTGAAGAATACGAAATAGGAGAACTTTATTGTTCAGGCTTGTGCGACATCTTTGTCAAACATCATTCTCTTTTCCAAACAGGTCAGCCTGTTATGATCATTATCCCTAGCCAGGGTAGCCAATAAGATTTGTCATTTAATAAATCTGGAACGCTGGAAGTTAGGCTTGGTCAGGCAAGCTGTCAGATGCTTGACCATGAGGCTTTTCTCCCTCACTTAGCGTCTACTGCATAATGCATATCATCCTATGGCTTGTGGGATGTAATATGGTTAGCACCTCCAAATTTACTTTTAATTCTTATGGCCGAATTACAATGCTCATAGACTCTGTTGCTGCATCCAGCTTCTTTTGCACTGGGATAATTCAAACGAAGAATAGGAATTTAGCAATCATTATGTGACTTTTTAAAATAAACATTCTTTCTATGAAATTTAAAAAAAAAACAACCACTTGTGGAGTTGTACTCTGAGCTCAGTAGGTAATATCTGGTGGTAAACCATAAGAATTGGAAGAAAATACTATTCAGCTAAAGTAAATGAGAGTAAAGGAATTGGGGCAAAGTACATTTTACATATTTAGCTGGAGTTAATGCTGTCAGATTACTTATCTTCCCAAGATTTCTGTTTTCTTTTACAACTGCCCATCTGCTGTTAACATATTCAGGCGCCCTGAGACAGATGACCAACCCTCAAGGGAAAGGTGGATTTCTTTCTGTGGAATTGCCCTATAATACCCAAGACAGTGAAATAAATTGTTGGATGGCCGAGTAGATATTTGCTGGAAGCTCCATATTAATAGTAGCAGTTCCTCTCCAGAATGTTGCTATTTTATCCAAAACAGGCCACAGGGGTTTGGGCATTTCTGGAAGTGTATCTCCCGAACAGGAAGATACACTTCCTTCTTCCTGGAAGATTGTAATGCTCCAAGAAAAAAAAATAGCTTCCTGGCCTGGAAACTCACAGCCAACTCTACCGTTCTCAAATGCAGAGGATAAACAGATTGCTTTGCTTATGCCTATCACATATTAAGCTAAATGAGATTAAATGGAAGTGGGCAAATATCCACCCCGTTTCTGTCCAAGACCAACCTATTTCCACTAGGGGTCAAATATCGGATATTTTTGCATTTTTAACAGCAGGAGATATTAATGAATCTGTGTAATTAAAAATAAATAAATCCAGGCAATCTGTTTTACACCAAACAAAGCTAAAGAGGTAACCTGTATCAAGTGTAGGAATTCAAAATCGTTACATACATGAGAGATGCTTTGTTTTCTTCCATTGTGTTATGAAATTCATTCTGCTGTGGCTTGGAACAGGGAGAGTGGACAGTCTATAGCAGCGGCCCTCAACCTTTTGGACACCAAGGACCGGTTCCATGGAGAAAGGTTTTTCCACGGACAGGAAGGGGTGTGGTTTTGCATGCTGCCTGCACCCCACGGATGGGGCTTCGCTTGTTTGCACGGCCCGGTTTCTGGCATGCTGTGGCCCAGTGCCGGTCCACAGCCCAGAGGTCGGGGACCCCTGGTCTATAGAGGAGGCTGTGGTACTATATAAGCACTGACAAATGTCTTCGCTAAAGCTCCTGACAGACCAGCAAGTTGGAAGATACGCCTAGATAGACACGTTGCCTTTTTGTTGAGAAGCTGTTCTATGTGTGCTTGCAGGTAATGGTGATCGAGCAGAATGGATCCTTCCAGGTCCGGATTCCCAAGAACTTCATTTGTGAACACTGTTTTGGAGCATTCCGGAGCAGCTACCACCTCAAGAGACATATCCTTATTCATACTGGTAAGCGTATGGTCATTTGCCAATTGATAAGCTTAAGTAAGGCATCTTGCATTTGCAAATAGGCAGCTGGGGATAGACCTTGATCTAGAGAAGAATGTGTGTGTGTGTGTGTGTGTGTACACGCGCGCGCACACACATTATGGAAAAGTAAAAAGTTATGTTAATGCTTTATTTTACTGCAACGGAGTCGGAAGTCAATGCCTTTTCCCCCCCCTTTTCCTCGTCCCCCCTCACTTTTCTTTCCCCTTCCCCCCCCCCCCACTGTATCTTCCTATTTGTTTTTGTGTTTTATTCTATAATCTTATAAAATGTTTAAACAAACACACAAGACAAGAATATATAGCATGCAGGTGCGGATGCTTAACATCCCAAGAACCCAGCTCCTATCTTCACCCTGGAAAGAGGTTCAGGGATCTAAGTCTTGAAAGTGTAACAAAGGAAGCTTTGGCAGTCCTCGATTTATGACCAATTGCTTAGTGGCTGGTAAGAGCTGTGACATCTCTCTCTAGGGATACCTACAACCTGGTTACGAAATTCTGACACACATACACATACCCCGGTAACTGCACTTTAGGTGTTTGGCAAGTGGCCTTCGTTTATGACCGTTTGCAATGTCCTATGGTCACATTTGATGACATTTTCGCCAAAAAAATCCCCCAGCATTTATTTGTAGTTTCCAGCAAAACCAGCTGGTAACGAACAGTTGGTTCACTTTAACAACTGTCACAGAAAAGGTTGTTAAATCAGTCACATAGGCGATTTGCTTTACAATTGTCATGAGTTATGACAGTAATGGGCCCAGCTCTATTATAGTTGTAAGGTTGTAAGTCGAGGACTACCTGTACTGATTGTGACGCAGAGACTTAATTCACAACATTGTGAAGCATTATCAAATGTTATTCTCCATTCACCGGAACAACTTTTATCCAGATTATAACAGAATCCTTATGTATCAACCCACCTCTCAAATTCAGGCGTCCTTAATGTTGTGCAGTTTGTTGTGCAAGAACAAAAACGTTAGCTTTAAAACATCATTCCAGTCTGTTGCCCTGTCCTTGGGCTACCACCAGATGGCCCTCTTCCCTTTGAAATGCATCCACCAAATGCCAGCTTAAAGTAATTTAGACCTTTAAGATTGATAATTGTATCAAGGAAAAAGAAATATTTACAAGTCTTCATGTTAGATTAGCCATGGAGCTGGGGCTGTTCTGTTCCTCCTTCCATATATTCTATAATGTAAACAATGGAATGGCAAAGTAGTTCTGTTTTACTGTAGAAGAGAAATGGTCTAGCAAACTACAGTAGTATGAGGCCTGTGCCTATTTTAAAAAGGATTCAGGACAAATGCTTTGGATTTCAGGTGAGCACAGTTCTTTGTTATCCATGAAAGTCACTGGACTTCTTCCAGGCTGCCCACAGGCCTGAAAAAAATATTGCATCAGCAGCTGATGCTTTCAGTAGTTAATTCATTAAAGTTAATGTGGTTGTTAAAGTAGCCACGTTCTTTAAATCACTTTCACATGTGGGCTTAAAGAAAATCAGGCTTTTTAAATAAATAGTAAGGATCTACTGTGTTTGCCTAAGGCTTGAAACCCTTCTTCCAAATTCTGGATCATTTTTGAAATATCCATCTAATACAGGGGTGAGCAAACTTTTTGGCTCGGGGGGCCGCATTCACTTTTAAAATTTGACAGACGGGCCGGGTCAGCACAAGATTTTTTGGGAATCGCCCCCCCTTCCCCCCCTTCTTCTCCTCCTTCTCCTCCCCTCGGAGGCCCCCTGAGTCAGGAGTTGCTACTGCCGGCACGGCTCCACGCGGCTCCAATCCCACGTTGCCTCGGGAAGGGAAAGGCAAAAAGGAAGAGCCGCGGCGGTGCTTTGCAACAACAGCAGCGGCACCGGAGGTTCAGGCTCAGCGGCTCCTGGTTTTGCCTTTCCCTTCCCAAGGCAACGCAGGACTGGAGCCGCGCGGAGCTGCGCCGGCGGTAGCAACTCCTGACAGCCCCAGCCGGACACCTGAGCAGAGCCCGGGCAGAACTGCCTGTTGCTGCTGCGGGCGCTGCTGCGGGTGTCTGGCTGCCCAACTAAAGAACCGCACCAGCTCAGGGCAACTGTGAGGAGCAAGAGGGGAGAGGCAGAGAAGGAGGCAGAGAAGGAGGAGAGCACCTGGCCAGTTGGGGGAGGCTTCTTGTGCTGCCAGTTGGGGGAGGCTTCTTCTCCGGCTCCACTCTGCTTCTCCAACATCCGGCGCTGCCCTGTTCTGTGCGCCGGCTGCTCGGACTTGCTGGGCCTGACACAGAACAGGGTGGCGCCGGATGTTGGAGAAGCAGAGCTGAGCCGGAGATCATTAGCCGCCTCTTTTGCAGCACAAGAAGGGTGGTGCCGGACCATTGGAGAAGCGGAGCAAAGCCGGAGATTAGTAGCTGCCTCTTTCGGCGCAGAAAGCTTCCCCCAACCAGCCGGCTGGTCTCTTTCTCCTCGGCCATACAAAACAAACAGACAGAGAAGGAGGAGAGCAGCTGGTCAGTTGGGGAGGCTTTTGTGCTGCCAAAGAGGCAGCTAATGATCTCCGGCTCCGCTCTGCTTTTCCAACATCCGACGCTGCCCTGTTCTGTGCGCCGGCTGCTCGGACTTGCTGGGCCTGACACAGAACAGGGTGGCGCCAGATGTTGGAGAAGCAGAGCGGAGCCGGAGATCATTAGCCGCCTCTTTCGCAGCACAAGAAGAACAGGGTGGTGCCGGACCATTGGAGAAGCGGAGCAAAGCCGGAGATTAGTAGCTGCCTCTTTCGGCGCAGAAAGCTTCCCCCAACCAGCCAGCTGGTCTCCTCCTTCTCTGCCTGTTTGTTCTGTATGGCCGAGGAGGAGGAGACCAGCTGAGAAGCACGCTGCCAGGCGGGGGCCACGCGGTGCAGGGCAATACGCCACCGCCCAGCCCTGGCTTGGGAAAGCAGTGGGCATTCCCCGGGCGGTGGCCTTGGCCCCGCTAGCAGGGAAGCAGCTGCCCAGCTCCGTGTTGTGTGTGCAATTTTTTGGCGCGCGGCGCGGGGTCTCTTGGCCGGCCCCAATTTTTTTTTCAGAGGGGAATATTTTTTTTTCAGAGGCGGGCCGTATTAATATGACCAACGGGTCGGATGTGTCCCGCGGGCCGTAGTTTGCCCACCCCTGATCTAATAAATACTACCCATCTATACACCAAATCTCTGGAATGTGCTCCTCTTTAGAATTAAAAAAGGCATATATATTTTTGGTCTTTTTTTGGTGAGGTCATGGAATATTCTTTCAGTCCTGGAACTGTTAAGGAAAAGGTTCACCTATTTCTTTTCTTTAAAAAAAACCTGGATGCATGAGTAGCAGCTTCCTCCATGTAGAAATTGACTGGAAAAAAATAATCTCCGGCTCTTGATGAAGTAGAAACCAGGGCTTCCATCTTCACAATCAGGGCCTGCGTTGCCAAGAGAAAAGTAAGGTTAGGAGAGACGAGACTGAGAAATGACATTGCATTTCAATTTGGGTCTGGAATGTCCTATAGCATACATTTCACTAAGAACATATCTTGCTTCAATGTCTTACATGTCTTCTCTAGGAATCTGCTTTGTATGATTAGAATCCTTGCTTAGAATCCTTGCCACCTTGTTTCCTCTAAAAGCATAGCGGTTACAACCCTGGAAATAATTAGCTGCTCCCTACCCTCTGTTAAAGGAGAGAAGCCTTTTGAGTGTGACGTGTGTGACATGCGCTTCATCCAGAAGTACCATCTGGAGCGCCACAAACGTGTCCACAGTGGAGAGAAGCCATATCAATGTGAACGCTGCCTGCAGGTAAGGACTCTCCATTTGTCTTCCACATTTAGAGTGGGAATCTTGCCAGACGTGTGTATTAAGACTTCGCATCGGCATAGAAAGAGCACTACGGCCTGTATCCAGAACTAGACCATCGTTGGTCTGCTTCTCGGATGCATTTGCCAGAACCCCTTCAACGTTGACCCAAGCCCTTGACTGGCTTGTGCAACTGTAAGTTGTGTCCCTCTGGATTACTCCTATTACATCCCCTTCCCTTCTGGAGAACAGGCCCATGTTCGTGGCTGCAAGCTCATCTCCTTCTCTTCTACCCCTTGCATAGCCAGCCCCCTTCACTGTCCTGGTGGAGTCACAATAGTCCGATCCCTGGCCCCCTCATTGGCCTTGTTTCTTTTGAGCTACTGCTGCCTAAGATCACCTCTGCATCTTTGCCCCAATGTTTACCACTCTTTTTCATTCCTGCCAAAATGTCCCTGACTCCTCCATTCCCTTGTGCTTCTTCTTCTTTTCTTCTGGATAGCCTTCTCCGAGGTCAGTAAAATGAGGACCCAGATTGTTGGGGGCAATAGGCTGATTCTGTAAACCGCTTAGAGAGGGCTGTAAAGCACCATGAAGTGGTGTATAAGTCTAAGTGCTATTGCTATTGCTACCATGTTTCCTGGAAAATAAGACTCGGTCTTATTTTCTTTTGGGCCCCAAAATAAATAAATAAATAAGCACCAGGTCTTATTTTCAGGGGATGTCTTACCTGCTTACCTAAAAACCACCGCAGCCAGGCCTTGCACGCCCCAACACCTGTCATGCTGCTACCCAACTTTGTCTGCAGCCAGACAGCACATGGCGCATTGCATTGGTGACACCGCTAGCGTCACCTGGCCTCCTGTCACAAGTGATTTAATTTCTTACAACTTACTTATTCCCACTTTTAAAATCAGTTAACTAATCAGTAATTGTTAATAAAGTTTAATTTAAATAATGGCCCATCTTTGTTGTTCAATCCATACTCTTCTTCTAAAGCATTGCCCTGGACAGTGCACTCAAAGGGCTCGCTAACCCATCTGATATTACACACTCTTCCCCACACGTGGTAAAGGAAATTCTGTCAGCTGTGGATTTTTTTATTTTATTTTTTTGGAGTTACATTGTGTTGTTTAAGTGTTCCCTTTATTTTTTTTATTTTTATTTTTAATAAAGTTTTATTTGGGTTTTCATACACAAAATACAAGTAAAACATCTTTTTTGAAAATAGCATGGTCCCGGGTTGAATTTCTTTATACAGACACAAAACTCAATTTCATGCTTCTTTTTGTATTCTATTCCATATCTTATACTATTTTACATTTTCTATATAGTTTTTCCCCTCTTTTAATTTTCTCAATTTTATTTTGATTATCTCATCTCAATTCAAATCATTATATTTATACTTTTGTCTGTTCTGTTTCAATTTCATATTATCTTTTCTCATTAAACAAATTTTCTCCTGTAGTTACTAATTGGAGTATGACACCTTTATATCTTTTAATTACATCCATTCAACTCTTATTTAAACTTCAATATATACCTTAAGTTTATGACCTTCAATATAATACATAATACATAACTTCCAATCGAATTCTGCTTGGTACATTCTTATAATACACACTATATTCTTTAAAAAAAAAGATTGTAAATATATGTAATTATAAACCCTCATTCCATTCCAGTTCAGTTCTATCATTAATAATCATTAAAATCTTAACATCTTTAACACTTCTTTTCAATTAAATATCATACTTCCTTAAAAACACATAATCTCCATAATTAATTTTTCCCTTATTGCTCTTCACATATGTTTTATAAATCATTAAATATACCTTTTGTTACATTTATATATTGACAAGCATTCCACTGAATTACGATAGCTATTTTATCAGACATTTTAATCATACATTGTTTCATATTTTCTAAAATTATTTCTGCTTCTAATATAACCATACTATTTTATGTACCTTTGTACCATTAAGTTTTCACCCGTTATCTCTAAATAGGCCCTGTTTCTCTATATTTTGCTTCTGTCCTTTATAACTTCTCTTCCTTTCTTTCTTCCCTCTCATCTTCTCCCTCCCCTTTTTACCCCCGTGTCTCTCTAGTTCTAATTCTCTCTTCTGCATTTCCCTCTTCTGTTGCTTTCTGATTTTATACTTATTTTTCACTCTATTTTTTGGGGAGTTGTTTTTCCCAATCTTAAACTTTCCATTCTCTTTCCCCCCCTTTCCTTCCCCCCCATCTAGGATTCCTTGTTTTCATTAAAGATGGCTTCTTCTTTGTCGCAATCTTCTTGTTCTGCAGGCATTGTTGTTTCTCATAATTCCAAATCTCCATTTCTAAAAACTGAAATACTGAAGCCAAAAGAACCACTCCCCTCTTGTGCATCTTCTTTGTACTTTTTAAGTTCCATTTTAAGTTCTTCTAAAAGTGGAGCCATTTTAAACAGTTTTAAACAACCACCCAATTGATTTTAGTCATTCAAAACAATAACCAAGAATCTAGAAATCATCAAGTAATCCAGATAGTCCCGAGTTATATCTTCTTATTTTTTTTCCGACTTTCTCTTCCTGGGGGTTTTGTTGCAATATTTCAGTTAGAATGTATTTTTTGGAAGTCTTGTTGAGATTTTGCTGTAAGTTCTTTTTTAATTCCAGGCAGTCTCCTCCCTTCCAGATCTTACCCTTTTATTCTTTTTCTCTCCTTTCCTTTTTTTCAAAAGCTTTTAATTTTCCAGAAATCTTTATTATCCCTTTGACTTTTTATTTTCAGCATTAAATGCCTATTGATGTCAAAGTGGATTTTTTTCCAATTTCTTGCTTAAGTCTCTTAGCTGTCAGTATAGGAAAAGGAGAAAACCAAATCTTTTCCCTTTTCTCTCTCCTTCGCAGCTTAAAAATCTTCTTAGGGATCAATGTTATTGTTTTTTAACAGTTTCAATTCCAGGGTACCTTATTTGTTGCTTTTGCTGTTTGACCCGGTCAACCAAAACTTTCTCTTCTTATCTTCCTCCTGCACCTTCTTTTCCAGTCGAGTTCTTCTTTGTGGTGGCCATTTCTGACCACCGCTGCAACCGCCTTCGGGAAAGGGAGTAATGGCCAGCTGGGGAGGAGAGATGCGGCTCTCCTCAACCCTGCTGGCAGTCTCCCCCCTCTTCACCACCTCTCCGGGGTGGCTTAGCCCCGAAACCAGCCGGCTCGGGGCGCTCCAGCGGCGAGCACGGATCGAAGCCTCGCAGAGACGAGGTTTCGGTCTGTCGCTGAAGAAGCTCAAACCGGAAGCCCTGTCAGCCGTGGATTTTATTGTCATTCCATAATTGTGATCTGGCATTCCTAAAGAAGGTCCAGAATTTCCAGCAGGAGTTTGAACTAGCCAGCCAGTTCATTTTAGTTATTAACTTAGTTAGGCCGGCCATTTTAGTTCTATGTCTGTGCAAAACTGAAAGGAAAACTACAAAATCATGCATTTTAGTTGAGGTTCAGCTCTTTTTTTTTTTATCCTCTAGAAAGTTCGTGTGGAGCACAGATTATTCCCTCTTCTAACTTTTTCCCGAGGGATAACTCTATGAGAGATAGAGAAAGTATAACTCCTTCACAGTGAGGTTCCCTGACAGAAGGAGGGTTCGCCCCAGGATCTTCCTATTTCCAGTCACAAAGGCCCACGGTTCCATGTTCGGTTTTCAACTGCACTAACCTAGAATGCAGGGTTTTTGGTTTTGCATAGAGCAGGGCTGAGAAAACGATGGCCCTTTAATGACTTGTGGACTTCCTACTGACTCAGGAATTCTGGGACTTGGAAGTCCACAAGTCATAAAGAGGCCATCGTTTTCCCCTCCTCTGGCACAGAACCTTGTCTTTTTGGCCATCTCTCTGGATTTTGTTTTTCTCTCTTTTCCCTTTCACAGAGCTTCTCCAGGACAGACCGGTTGCTGAGACACAAACGAATGTGCCAGGGCTGCCCCGGCAAAGCATCTGACTCCCAGCTACTGCTTTAGGGTTGGGCCAGAGAAGAGGCTTTTTAAGAAGTTGCTGGGAAGTCCACCAGATACTCTGGGAGTGGGCTTGTTCCCCTGCTTGTGTTTTGTGCCCGAGTTTGCCTGCTGAGCCTACTCCTGTGGAAGGGGCAGAGCTGAGCAGGCACAGACTTCAACTATGGTCTTGACACTGTAAATACATGGAGGACAAAGCAGGGCTGGCTTCCAGCTATTGGGAAGCTCACTGCAGTTGTGGATAAACATTGACGGGGTGCGCTTTCTGTTTCTGTTTAGGGTTTGTTTTTTTTTGTTTTTTTTGTTTTTGAAATTATCACCATTTGCCTCAGGAAAGGCTTTGAAAGCATCGCTGGGCCTTCTTGCGAGCCATTCCGACCAGATCCGGTGCTCTCAATTAACAGATGACCTGCCAGCTGGCCTGATATTTGGGCTTGCAAAAAAAAAAAAAAAAAGTGGGAGAACAACAGGCAAATATTTTATGAGAAACAGTGATCACTACCAGTCAAGCAGTGAACTATTTTGCTGGAGCTGATCCACATCAGGGACGGCGGGATGCTGAGACCTGGGGATCACAGGAATCTGTCTCATTGACGCTAGGCCATAAGGCCCACTGGACTTCCCCCTTTCCGTGCTATTCTCTTCAACAGTGATTTGTGGTCTCAGCTTTCAGGTTTCAAGAAACAAGGGCTGCAGAAGGTGACAAATGCTGTTGGGTCAACATAGAAGTCTACCTTAGATGTGTTCCATTTATCAAGATCCAGTTGATATTCAGCTGGCTGGAAGGCTCTGTTTTCCTCCCAGGAGGGGAGGATACTTGCGCGTGGTCCCTTTGCCTTCCCTTGTAAATAGTCATCTGTTCAGAACCTACCTGTTACATACCCTTTCACCGCAGAATCCAGAGGTTTCTTGGGTGGCAATTCTGTTTTCCTAAATAAGTGAAAAGCCAGCTCTGGCCCACGGGCACCTATCTCCTCGCTGAAGAACTGCAGCCTCTGTGGGGGAGAATGGGGAGTGGCACTCTGGCCTTCTTGATACGGCTCTTGGAATAAAATACTCAAGGACTAAAGGTCAGCATTCCCATGCACCATGAATTCGGATTGCTCCTGGGCTGCTTCGTTGAAGTTTGAAAATAAGGCTTGTTGTCGATATGCAAACTTTTATGTGTGCTATTATTTCAGCTTAGTTGCAACAGGCAGCGGCAAGTTTGCAAGGGAAGCCAGGAACCCTTCTAAGTCTCTCATCCCACACCATTTACAATGGTCTTTCTAGAGGGCAAGTAATAATTTGTCACCGAGACTAGAATTTACTTGTTAGGAACAAGCACCTCCATCTGAATGATAGATACAAATCTCATACGTGCTTCAAATACATCCCTCCCTGAGTTAACTTCTAAGTTTGCCATAAGCACCTTGCTTTAAGCCAGGTTTTAATCAAGGGCTGTGTTGATAGAGAAATGGTAGTCTTTGTTTGGCCATCCTTGAGGGGCTGCATTTCTGCCTATGCAACTAGAAAGGTTTATAAACAAAGATGGGATACCTTAGGTGAGTGTTTTTCAAACTTAACAACTTTAAAAGGTGTGAGCTTCTTAACTCCCAGATGTGTGGCTGGGAAATTCTGGGAGCTGATCTTAAAAATTACCAAATTTGAAAAATCACTGCTTCAGTTCAAGATTGTTGTCTCCACACACCCTTCCCCCTTCAACCATTTAAGACAGGGCTGTCAAAAGTCATCACGGCGGTGTCACGTGATGTATCTGTACTTTTTTCCTCTTTGCTATACCGGATGTATGCGTGGCCGGCATGTTAAACATCTGGCCCATGGGCCGGGAGTTTGACCACCCTGATTTAAGAGATGCCAGTGTACTAGTAATAGGCATTGTTCTTTTGATCACCTTCCTTCTAGAGATCATGGCAGTTGTAGTCCCAACAAATCTGGAGTACATTAGCTTGGGGAGTGTTACTGTAGAGGAGATCATATTTTATTTTATAAAAGAGCTCTTTAATTCCCTTCCCTTTATTCATAGGAAGACCCAAGATTATTCCCAGCCTTGTTACATTTCTAAAATTAACACCAACGTCTGGTCTGCAGTTTATAGGAACGATTAGGACATCCCAAACTCTAGGAGGTTTGTTGCAATTTTGGTGGGGCTGATAAAAATTAAAATGGTTGCTCCTTAGAAAGAACACACTGCCATAATGTTTCTCAGTTTACCAAGGACTGTTTCCCTCCCAAAAGGAAATAAAATAATTGCTGTAAGAAAAAGCTTGATGAAATGCAGATATTTGGGGGGAGGGGGAAGGAAATTGGAATGTAACTGTTTCAGGGGAAAGTAGCAATGTGCTCAGGTGAGAGAAAAAACCTTGCTTGAATAGAAGAAATTTCTTTATCAAGTACTATATGTTTTTCTGTCCTTCCAGTCTTAATCTAATAATTGAGACTTGGCATTATAGAGCATATTCACAGTTGCCTAGTGTTTCCCCAAGAGGTAAGGTGAATCTCTTGAGTGAACTGCCTCCCAGTGCCGGATCCTTTACGTGCCAAGCAGAGTAACGACTCTGCTGTTTTGATTCCTCTAAACTTTATATAGAGTCTAAAGCATGTGCAGCTTTAAAAGCACAGGGATGTGTTTTGCTTAGGCTCTGCGTCTTGGTAGGGTGCTGCCATAGAAACTTGGGAGGCTGATTAACACTTTACCCTGGGAGAAGAATTCGATAAGCTGCTGCACACTGCACACCAGCTCAATCATTTATCAATAATCTGGATAGGCATTAATTGGCATCTGCCAATTTTGATATCCAGCTCTTTTTTCCTGCTCAGGAGTGAAGGAAGAAGAAGGTTAACCTCAAAAACAAGTTGCATGTGACTTTCATTGCTGAATTTTGCTCAGAAGTGGACTACAGCATAGCGTTGAAAGAACAGAATGGGGGAGAAGGCAGAAAGAGCAACTATAACAATTCAGTGAGTAATTTTAATAATTGGACAAAATAATAGGGTTCAAGCATTTTGTTGTTAAATAATTGTCTGCAGACAGTAAGTTAGCAAAATGAGGAAAATAGTTTTCTGTGGGAGGAGGTTTTATTTAAACAAATAGCTTGACCCACCCCAATGAAATTGATAGCATCTATTAATTGATGCTGGTTCATCCCGACTAGAAATGTTATGCATGTGGGTATAATTGCACTAAGATCTTTGCTTCTTTTTTTATTCCCTACGGAGATGAAATTGAAAGGAAGTGAAACTTGTCTGGACGTTTCACTGATTGCCGCTCTTTAAAGTGCAAGGGACCAAAACCATTTCAGAATGAAATTTGTTTTGTTCAAATGAAATTATACAGAGGTGGTGAGGTGAAAAGAGAACTAATTTGTTGAAAGTTCAAGAAAGTGAGAGTTAGCTTTTAGATAAAAACAATGTCCTGTTTTAAAATATTCAGTACCAGAACAATAGATGGAATTGCTTTGACGTGATTGCAGCAAAGAGTTGGATGGCTTGACAATTCGAGGTAGCAGCAGATTGGAAAATGGGTTTTGCATAAACATGGAAGTATGCTTCCTTTGCAGGAATATAGAGGCACACAATTTTACCAACACTGTCTATGATAATGTCTCTCCTGGAGATAGAGAAGCCAGTCTTTACAAAGTATGTGCGACAATTTCCTGCATCTTTGTCTAACTTTAATATGTTGCTTATATATGCGACCCACAGGAGGTATGCAAGTCCAGACCTCTGTAATTGACAGATACTGTCTTGTGTGCATACAACATGGTAGTGTATGCAAGCCAACCTGTGTGAAAGTCAGGTGGACTGGAATCTGTGTACCCTGAGGAATGCCTGTATTTGGGTTGCCCTAAAGTGCAGCCAGGGGCACATTTTTGAAGGAGCTTTATTTCCCCGTGTCCTCCATCTTACTTCCTTTCCTCCATGGAAGTGAGAAATCCCATTTTGACAATGGATGCCATTGGGAGCTGTTGCTATTCCCATTCTTTTTCCTGGGTGCTGGTAGCAGAAGGACAAATCGTACTTGTCACATGGATCAGGTGCCTTAAGGTGCTTTCCGATGTGCTGCTGGTGGTCTTAATTTAGGAGTTTGTTCAAATAGGAAGAAAATGTAAAGGATCTTTTCTTGCAGTTCATATTTGGCTTTTACATAGGCCTCCTGAAAGGAAAACAATCTAGCACTTCAGCCTGACCAGATAGCCTCTGGACTTAATGTGAAGGTCCGATAGCTTTTTCTAAGATAATTTATTTTCCTTCCCTTTAACTCACTGATTTTGCAGGGAAGGGAATAGGGGCAGGGGTGTGTTACCCAAGGACAGGATCACTTTTAAATTGTAGTTTTTATAAGATGCTATAAACTTGTATCTTTTTACCATTACAGTGTGGCGTCTTTTCCTTTTTGTGTGTCTGCGTTCTATTTCAATAATTGGAATAAACTCAGCTTGCTTTCCCTCCCAAACCTTAGCTTCACTGCTTCTCCACACCATTAGCTTGGGTGTTGCATCTTCTTTGACCAATTTGTTTTATTCTGCCACGTACTTCCATGAAGGCTCTGCAGTGGAACACAGGCACAGAGAAGATGGCACAATACTGTCTTGACCAGATTCGAATGATCTTTTAGTTTTCTGGAGTTGCATTCCAGTGGTGGACTAGGTTATAGCCAGAGTGGTAGGGCTGACTCTAAAAGATAATTAAGTTGCTAGTCCATACTGACCATAGCTCTGTCAATAGCTGTCTGGGCTTTCAATTTTAAATCTAGGAGAATATGCCTTCCTAATAAAAGAAGAAGAAAAAATACACTTATCAGGTTCATGTTACCGTATGTATAGCAGCTTGCAATGATAGCTGCTCAGAATATCGCTGTAGGTATACTGTGGGGAAGAGGTATGTTTTATGTTGACTATGCCCAGATCAGTGGTTATGCTGGAAGTTAAATGTCTGGTTCCTAAACTTCCAGGTTAATGGTTCCAGAAATATACAATTTCCAACCTTGGGCATATTGGTGAAGTACAGAGACTTTAAACCACCTAACTTCATTGGAAGGAAGGGGTGTCTGCTCCTGTTAGACCATTTCACTTTGGCTGAATTACTGCTGTCTGTCTGCCATTAAGGCATCACTAAATTAGTCCAGTGTGAAATTGGATTGCCAGAAGAATACAAGGAGAAACCCAATGCTAAAAGATGCAGCTTTGACAGGGCTGTGTGAATCTGAAGGGACTGGCTATTGTGTCCATCCTTTAGGGATACAACAACAGAATGGGTGGAGGACAAGATTGATTGTGAGCCCAAAGCTTGAAAAGATTCCTGTTTTATTTACTTTTTTATTAGATATTTTTCCCCTGCCTTTTATTTATAGGTGGTGAACATAGCTAATACTTCTCCCTATGTTCCTCATAACACCAACTCTCTGAGGTAGGTTGAGCTGAAAGGGAGTGACTGCTCCAAAGTCATCCAGCTGGTTTTCATGCCTAAGGCAGGGCTAGAACTCAGAGTCTCCTGGTTTCTAGGCCAACACCTTCACCACTACACCAAACAAGCTCTCTGTGACTATGCCTATCCCTATGGCTTCATCTCAATGTAGCTGTGTTTTGTGGCTGTTGTTACCACCAATAGGGCCAAGAACAACTTTAAAAATATTTTATCTATGGGCTAGAGGTGAAATTAAAGCCACACCACAGAACCCATCAGAAAGATCTTTCCAGGACAAGTTTGTGTCATGGGTAGATGCAAGTGAGGAATGACCCTTATTAACAGTACTGGGGTTAGTGGCACCCAGTACAGTACAATCAGTATGGATGAACCATTTAGAGGTTTATCAGAAAGTGAGGCATATACAAGAGATGTGAGGTTTTGCTCAAGGTGAACATAAATTTTATGCATAATGTTGAAAAACAGCTGCAGCATTTCAGGGCCCTGTTGGACATGCTACGTTTTTCCAAGCACAAAACACATGATGTTAAGTAAAAGCACAGTACAATAAAGGTTTTATTGGTTGACCACTTTGAGATTTTGCTGCCCATGTTGGTTCATTGTTTCAAACCCACTTGAGATTAGCTGGTGATGTAGGTCGAATTACATCTAGGACTTGCTCTAGAAAATTCTCATGCAGGTGTCTCTCCTTCAAATTCATACATCATCTTCAGCTGCTGGCACAGTGTTGTCAAGTTGTGTTTGCAATGTTTTCATAACCATTGTACTGGGGGTTGATGACTGTTGTGGTAATAATAAAAAGGAGCAATTAGAGAACACCCACAGAACCATCAATAACATTTTTAAAGGAATCCAGTTTACTAGAGAAGATGAAAACAACTCACTACCCTTCCTGGACATCCTGATCTACAAAGACCACAAAGGCAAACAAAACGCAAATCTACGGAAAAACCACCCATACTAACCAGGTGCTCCACTACCAAAGAAACAAACTAACCTCCCACAAGAGAAGCTGTGTAAGGACTTTATTTAAATGAGCCCAAACACGCTGCATCAACCCAGAACAGCAGAAAAAAGAAATGCAGCATCTATGTAACACATTCCAATAAAATGGATACCCACCCAACTTTATTGACTAGTCCCCGACCACTCAGTCCCCGACCACTCAATCGAATACAACACCAACACAAACCCTTAAAAAATTACACTGCTATACATCAAGAATATCTCAGAAGCCACAAATAGACTACAACAACCACATGGAATCAGCATAACATACAAGCCAGCTAAAGCCCTTCAAAACATCCTAAGCAAACCAAGAGATCCAGCAACCCCAGAATCAAAAACGAGTCGTCTACAACACACAATGTAAGAATTGCAACAACCACTATTAGGACAAACAGGCAGAAGCCTGGCAGGATGCATCCATGAACACCAACTGGCAGTCACAAGACATGACGAAAATTCTTTAATTTCATAACACAGAGACAGATTTAACCATAGTTTCAACTGGGAATATGTGATAATCCTAGACCAGGCCTAACCCAAAAATGCCAGGGAATTTCTAGAAGCCTGGCAGTCTGCCAAATCAGCCATCACTAGACACATAGACATTAGCAATGTCTATAGAATATGCAAAGGAGACAACCAACCCAAAAGAGAAAAAGACTCCAGCACCTCTCCACCAGTAATCAGCACTCGGATCAGCATAGATTAACTCCAAGGTCAACTTCAGGCCAACAATCAAGTAAGCAATACCCCAATCAAGAAACTGCCAAAGAACCATCAGTAAACAGCCCAATCAAAGAATCCCTAAGACTGTCTCCACCCACACTGACAGGCAAGACATCACAATATAAACTGACAGCTAACAACACTCCTTACTAGCACTGATGATGTTACCTAGTCAGGACAATGACACATTTGCAAGAAAACAAGCAAGCTCAGCACCAAGGACCCCTCATGTCAACCCTGAGCTACAAATATTCTTTATTGGTGACTCTTGTGGTGGCACTCTTGAACTTGAAGTTGTTCGCCTGGAAAAAGAAATCATAAGATCAGGGCAAAGTGCAAATACTGAATTTGTACCTCAAGTCAGCAGGAAGCTCCTCCATCTGCAAGTGTGGTCATGTTTGAAAAGGCCCATTCCCTACTACCCCAGAAATCAATCTGAAGCTATCTCTGAAAGGATTCATACATTTTTATGCTATTTTGGTGTGACACACTGATGCATTATGATGCATTGCCTCCGAGTAACCATCAGAGCGAGATTGCTGCAATTGACACCAGCTTGAAAGTCTGTGTGCTTTTGTGCAAAAGATCTTGATAATTTGCTTGAATTGCATTAAAAGGCCTTGAGGCACCCAAGCTAAATTTATCTCAGATAGACTCAGTTGCTTTGTTGAAGCTATGGCCATCCATGTAAAGCTGAGTGGAGCTTGGGGCCCTAAGTCCTGATTGTACAAACAAGCAGAGGAGAACTACAGTCCAACCTTCAGGAGGATGCCAAACTGCTCATATCCTCAATGGTAAGTAGAAGAACAGCACTGCTCAGCATGTGTTGAGGTAATTCCCCATTAGGAGAATGAGCGCATACAGGGAGACGTATTTGAGAGTAGTGTTTGAATAATACACACACAGCACACAGATACACTGTACAGTAAATGTAGGTTTTTACTTCCAGAAAGGTTTAAGCAAAGTTCAAAATAAGCAGTCCAAAATCATTCACAGATAAATCAGTCAGTTTTTCAATCCAGGGATAATCCAATAACAAATTCCAGTGTCAAAAACAATTCAGTATCAGACTCACATCAAATCAAGAATAACAGTCAATTAGGAAAAATGGAGCAACGGCAATACTTTCCAACAGAAGGAAACAGAGATACACTCATACTCTCTTCTGAGACTCAGACTAAACAACCCAGGTTTCTGGCTCCATCTTATGGCCGTTTGAGAAACCACACCTAATTAGAGTTTTGCATTTTCTTAAAGATACAGTTTTAAAATGTTTATCCTGGTTTATATATTTCTAACCCAAATAGCTGTTAGGTGACTCATATTCATAACAGCATGTATGGTTAAGAACAAGCAACAATATGCCCCTCGTATGCTTGCAGCATATGAAACCATGCCGCCTCCAGTCCATGGAAAAACCTCTCCATGGAATTAGTCCCTGGTGCCCAAAACGGTTGGGGGCCGCTGCCCTATACCATTTCAGACAAGGGGCTGTCCAGTCTCTTTTTAAAAACCTCCAGTGTTGAAGCACCCACAACTTCTGAAGGCAAACTCTTCCACTGGTTATATGCAATGTGCGAATAACATGCAAATTTTACATTTTCCAGGAGGAAGAGCTTTGTCCTTTGGATTTTCTGCAGGTGTTTCCCAAGGTGCAAAGCCTACCGGTGGGTCAGGTTTGCCCCTCAGCACGGCCTTACAAGTTGAAAATGCTTCGAAGGGCACTGACCTGAGATCACAGAGCATTTCTTCGTTCTCTTTCAAGGTGTCTGAAATTCCACCGGTCACAGATCTCCACAATGACTCGGAGCAGGACAATGGGAGCCAGCCCTATGATCACCACAATCCCCGCACTCCTTAACACTGGCATAAGATTCAGCTGCCTGGTAGAATCCGGCACTGCCAGAACAAAGAAAAGAAGCATGGGGGTTAACCTAAGTTGCCAACACTCCCACCAGGAATTGGAGAAGCTACTTTCCATTCCTTTGCTATTTCCTCCCTTTTCTATCTTCCATTGTAGCCATGTATCCTGTGCCTTGCTATGTAGCATCCATGCTCATCTTCCCATAGTAGGGCTTCCAAATAGCTTCTTCCTTGTACCAAGGTTAAACGTTATTTCTTTTGCAGACTGAGGATATTGATTTGTTTTGCTTATACTTGCCTACAGAGCTAGGCTTGTCAAATAATGTGATGGGGATTTGCTGGAGGCTCTGTTTTTCAGGGGTGAAGTTCTGCCACCACTGTTTCCGCTGTAATGCTCTGCTCCCCAAAGAGCAACATTGGGAAGCTGTCATGTCAGCTAATGACATTTCTCTAGTATTATTAAATGTCATTCTTTACAGAATAGAAGGGCACGAGGAGGCGGGGGGAGAGAGCAGCCATTTTGAAGAGACAGCCATTTTCATTTTGGTAGCAAGATTTATGTGCTGGATTCACTCACTGCGCTAAGTGCAATATGCTTAAATGTGATAGCTGGTCAACCAAAGATATGCTAGAGCTAACCAAAAATAGAACCAAAAGCTTTGTACGATGTTTAAACCCAGCCATTGTCCTCCCCCATCTTTGTGTATAATCTCTAGCTGCAGTTTGCATCTAACTCCAGATGATTTGAGGTAAGGGAGGAGGAACAATATCTCCTCATAGTTCAAAGATAGTAAGATGAATACTGAAGCAATTTGTACATGTCAGCTGCCATCTAGAGCCAATACTTATGCAAAAAAAAACAACACCCTTGTTTTTTGCCTAGATTGAATCTTACAGATCCCATCTATCAAGGGGCAAATGATGTATGAAAGCATACCGATTAGATTTACATATCACACTAAGACATAACGTGAATTACATATCTAGTGCAATGGGAAAATCCAGTGAGTTGTGGTTTATTCAGCAAAGCATGGTTAGCGAGCAGTTGATTTAGAAATTCGATTCTGCCACAGCTCCTTACGGTGATGTACGCAGATTCCCTTTCCTGCTATAGCATCACAGGCTGCCTAGCATATAAATAGATCCTGAGTCTGGATCCCACCAGAAACCCAATACCTACCTACCTTCTTTCCTCCCTCCCTCCCTCCTTCCCATTCCCAGCATATCTAATCGATGGTCTCTGGGAAATCCCAACAGAACAGAAGACAGAAGAATAATATCACAAGCTCACACTTCTTCCCCTGACAACTCACCCTTTGGGTCATTCACCGTAAGGAGGATGCTGCCTGTCTTGTCCTCCTCAATGAGATAAATGAGGAGGTGTCCATCTCCTCTCTTCATCTGGCACCATCTCTCATCCACGGGTGCCACCAACATTCTCACCGTTTGGCTGCAGGAATTGCTACAGTTCTGACTTAGTGGTCCAGTTCCAAAAGCCTTGCACTCCGCACAATCCCTATCAACAGATGTATTGTTTTTAAAACTGGGCACTTTTATTTACTCTTGCTTAGCATAAAGAATGGGCCCCCCACACCCATACCCCCCCCCCCCAAAAAAAATGCTAGCACCAATGGAGAACTGTTTGATCACCTGGGCAACTAAATGTGGTTCAACCAGTTGGTGATGGGAAAGGGGGGGATTTTTTTCTCTCACATCACAATACATTGATTGGTTTTGTTTATAAAATAAACAGGCCAATGTTGCTTGATTTGTCCACCCAGATTAGATTCCTTTTCTATATTGTGAATCCCTACTAACATTCAGTGGCAAAAATGAGCACGTGTTCTGAAGTGGTTTTATAATTTGATTTGCCTGAAGTTATAAACTCTGAGTAAGACCACCTATAAGTCTGAGGATAAACAAGCATATATGCAAACCTAAAAGGGGCAGATTTTTAGCTCACATAATAATAACAATTTGGAACAATGCAATATGATCACACAGAAAAAGTTCCTTCTGTAGTGAAGCTCTAATGTTCCAATTTGCTTATTAAAAGGGGTGAGAGCTACTAAATAAACAGAAATACAAGCTGATAGTGTCATGAAGGTACAATTTGTTTAGTGACCAAGTTACAATGACACTGGAAAAAAAGTGACTTAAAACCATCTAGCCCGCACATTTACTAGCACTGCAGCATCCGCACAATTACATAACCAAAATGTGAGCACTTTGCAACCGGCATGTGTTTATGATGGTTGCATGGCCCTAGGATCATGTGGTTGCCAATTCTGCTGGTCCAACAAGCAGAGACAATGAGGGAAGCCAGATTTGCCTAACAACTGCATAATCCACTTAAAAGCTGTAGTAATTTTCTTAACAACCATGGCAAAAACAGATTATAAAAATCAGGTGCGACTCAGTTAAATAACCACCTTGCTTAGCAATGGAAATTAATAGAATAGAAATAGAAATAATACATTAATAGAATAGAGAATAATGGAATGGAGTGGAGTGGAGTGGAATAGCATACAATAAGGATAGGGATGGGGATGGAATGGAATGGAATGGGGTTGTGGTTGTGGTTATAAGTCCAGAGCTACCTGTAGTAGCACAGTGAAGCCCAATGAAATCTTCCTAAAGCTGGCATCTTCTGAAAATGCTAGGACTGCAGTTCTTAATGTTGTCAATGGGCTGGCTAGGAATATAAAAACTCATGGAGCCCTCCAGTTACTTGCTAATGTCCCCGTCTGTCACTTAAAATGTGATGGCAACCTTGGGTGATACTCTAGAGACCCTGCAATTCAGTAGATAGAATAGAATTCTTTATTGCCGAGTGTGAATGGACACACAAGGAATTTGTCTTTGGTGCATATGCTCTCAATGTATGCAGACAATTCATCATTTAGACAATCCCAGCAATTCAGCATTTGCAACCCTGTTTTAAGCTATCCCAAGTTTCTGGTCTGCTTGCTTCACTGATGCCCACCGTATTCCAACTAAATGGAAGGATTTAGGATGCCAACTTGCTCAAGCAAACTTGCATTGAAAGTATCCAGTGCTCCTGTGCAGTATTGATGAACAATGGAAAAGTGCAATGTCATTGGCATCAAACCCAGTCAAAGTACATGGTAATGGTTCTCTCTTTGACTTAATCAGGGCAGTGACTGACAACGAGCTTTGCTCAATGAAGCCCCCCTGCTTAAAAGGAACCATGAACAAGCAGCCAGTCTTTTCCCTCTGTGCATTGGCTTCCTCTCCTCAGCCTCACCTGTGCACCTCACAGGGCATCTGGTGGTCAACACAGTGGCTGCCCAACCACCCAACGTCACACTGACATCGGTTGCAGACGCAGTGGCCATGCCCATTGCAGATCTTGCCCTCTTGGGTGCATCCACTGGTATCCAGGCTGCACTCACATGCATTGCCAGTGTAATTGGCCTGGCATTGGCAATGACCACACCTGCACTGCCCGTTACCTGTTGGCAGAAGGAGACAAGCACCATAGTGAAATTCTTTCTGTTATGGAGAAAATGCCCACTTCAGTAAGCCACCAAGATATTTGAAGAAAGGTGCAAAAAGTATATTTTATCAGCATTCAGAACTACGGATAAGTCCCGCTGAGTGCAAGTTCAAATAGCGCAGCATTTGATTTATTGCAAATTATATATTGATAGGTCGTATTTAATGCAAGCCAAAACTGACTTAATGAGAGGCAAATACGCACAGTTGAGGCTAGCACATGCATCGTTGCATTTGGGTTTTATATACTAACACTACATCATGTGTGCAAAATGGAGAAAAGGGAAGCTCTGTTTGAGAAAAGTACAAAAAGAAGAGGCTAATTTTGAAGAGTTACAGCAGAATACAACAGAGAGCAGGTATGCTTTGAATATGGATTTATCCTCTAGTTTGTCCTTGTTCTTGTTTACTTGATTTTTAAAAATTTTTTATTAATAAATCAGTATTCTTATCAATAGGAACATTTAGAATTTTTGTTTTTATTATGCTTTCTACTGTATATCTCCTGTGTGACTTTATTAAAAATAAATTTCCAAATATATTCTTTTAATCTTTTTATAGTTCATCGATAAACATATACAAATTTGTGTTTAAAAATGTTCACTGTCTATTTCCATCAAGCTGGAACCACATAACTTTCTTTGCCACAGAAATATCACTTTGAGTAATGCCAACCTGAATAATGGGACCTTTTTGTGGGATTCCTTAGCAGCACTAATCAAGACCTACCTCTACCTTAAGCATGAGGGAGCCACAAGGTTACAGATTATATACTCTCTGCAATGACTTAGAAAAGCAGCGCAAGTTCTAAAATTATCTTTGCTGCAGGAATAGAGGATAACATCATGGGAGGAACCCTTCTGTGGGTTGATCTGGTGCCTCTTCATTCTGCTGCTTTAAGGAGACCCCAAGCCTGTCTGTTCTACTGATACTAGCAACTTCTAACACAAGCAATGTCCTTTACTATCTCCCTATATACCTCTTTATAAGGACGTGGTGGCTCAGAGGCTAAGACGCTGAGCTTGTCAATCAGAAAGTTCGGCAGTTCGAATCCCTAGCGCTGCGTAACGGAGTGAGCTCCCATTACTTGTCCCAGCTTCTGCCAACCTAGCAGTTCGAAAGCATGTAAAAAATGCAAGTAGAAAAATAGGGACCACTTTGGTAGGAAGGTAACAGTGTTCCATGCACCTTTGGCATTTAGTCATGCCGGCCACATGACCATGGAGATGTCTTTGGACAGCGCTGGCTCTTCAGCTTTGTAACGGAGATGAACACTGCCCCCTAGATCCGGAAACAACTAACACGTATGTATGAGGGGAACCTTTACCTTTTTTTATATACCTCTTTAAAGCACAGAAAAGATAGCAACCTGGTTTTTGTTATCTGTCACCTTATCCCCATCCTCCAACCTCTGGGGTCAACAGGCAGTTTCAGTTTGTCTTCTCCATATAATATGAACATCAGCATTAAAGGATAAACTATTATTTGTCCCATACACAAATCCTCTGCCTTCTCCAAATCGTTCGTCTTTACACATTTCCACCAGCATTGCCTGCATATTTACAAGCATAAGCATGAGGTGGAAGACTGGAGATACATTTTCCTTCTAATGGAAACTTGAGTGCTGAGGCAGTAGAATTGTCTGCTCCATGTACAACATTTTTAATGTATTCATATAAAGGAAACAATAAGGGAGAATATTTGTAGCTCAGGGTTGAATTGACCGACCCACAGACGGACCCACAGACAGACAACTCAACAGACAGACAGAAGGACAGACTGACATGTGGACAGACAGACTCCAGTGCTAGTGATGATGTTATTTACTTTGGGTGCAATGAAACATTTGCAAGAAATCCAACTGCACCAAAGGACCCTGCATAAAAGAAACATTCATAATGATAATGAGTTATGTATCTTATATTTATCCCTCTAATGGCTAATGAGAGTGCCCATCTGCCTGACTGCCTTATGTCTGTATATCCCTTAGTTCATTTGTCTGTCCCTCTGTCTGTCTACATATCACTCTGTCCTTCTGTGTCTCTGGCTGGCTGTGCAACTGTTTGTCAAGTTGTCTGTCTGTGGGTTCATCTATATGTCTGTCCATCTGTCGATCTTCATCCAGCCATCCATCCATATGTCTGAGTGTTCGTCCTTCCATTTGTTCATTTTTTTGTCTGTCCATCCTTCCCTCTCTCTGTTTATCCACCGGTCCATCCACATTGGTCTATCCATCTGTTCTTTGTTGCTGGTCCATCTATCCATCTGTCTGACTGCTATCCATCTGTTAAACAGTATGTTTGTCCATCTGTTTGCCTGTCCTCTTTTCAATCTGTCTTTTTGTCTGTTTGTCTGTCCATCTGTTGTTCACCTAAGTATCCATCCATCTGCTGCCTATCTGTTTGGCCATCCTGTCTCAAGTAGATGGATGGACAGACAAACAAAATATGGACAGACAGCTGTACACATGGACATATGGACAGTATGTCTAAAGCATATCCATCTGTCCACTGTCCACTGATGCAGTTTGTCCATCTATCCACTGTCTCTTGCCTGTCTATCTATACTTTCATCTCTTCATCTATCTATATGTCTGTTTATCTTGTCTGTCCATTTTTCTACCTGTCTGTCCTTATATTTCTCCAACTGTCCATCTGTCCTTTTGTGTGTCTGTTGGTCTGCCTGTCCATTTGTCTATCTAGCCAATAGCCTGTCCTTCTGTTCATCTGTCTCTCATCTGTATATCCATGTGTCTGTCTGTTCAACCTTCCATTCATTCTTCTGTCTCATTTATCATCTATCTGTCCATCCTTCCTTCTGGCTGGCCACCTGTCCGTCGATCCTTCTGTTTGTGACTCTGTGCTGTCTGTCCATCCATCTATCTGAACTGGCCAGCTGACTGTCCATTTTGTCCATCTGTCATTCTGTCCATTCTTCTATTTGTTTTTCTGTTTGTCCATCAGTGATGTTACTACTTGGGAAATTAAAAGCCTGCAAGCAATCAGCAAAATTCAGACAGAACCTTAGACAGGCCTCTATGGTTCAACCCTGACCTACATATATTCTCTTCAAATGGAGAGTAATAGTACCTTTCATGATAAAGAAAATCATGTTTTTACCTGCACAGAGTTGCCCATTATGTCGTTCACAGGCAACATTGTCACAACTGCAGAAGGACCCACTTGCTAGGGTTAGAGCTTCTGAACCAAGTAATTCATCTTTCCTGCAATCACAACGCCGGCCAACATAGCCTTCATGACATCTAGAGAGGAGACAAAGAGCATTTCTAGTTAACTATTTACCCTATGGCTATTATTAAGTGTTGTACCTTATGATTCTTGATTCTTGATGAATGTATCTTTTCTTTTATGTACACTGAGAGCATATGCACCAAGACAAATTCCTTGTGTGTCCAATCACACTTGGCCAATAAAGAATTCTATTCTATTCTATTCTATTCTATTCTATTCTATTCTATTCTATTCTATTCTATTCTATTCTATTCTATTCTATTCCATTCCATTCCATTCCATTCCATTCCACTCCACTCCACTCCACTCTATTCTATTCTATTCTATTCTAACTGTTGGCTTGTGTGGTTTCATCCTCACTAACTCCCTACATGCTGGCATAGCTGCAATCCTTCAATTATGATTGAAGCTGGGGTTAATCCTTATCTAGGCATTGATAGAAGAGGAGAGGAGAGGAAAGGAAAGGAAAGGGGAACTCTGCTAATGCTGTGACACATAATTATTATAAATCAATCATTGCCTTTCAACCCTTCTTCAAGACTTTCACAAGAATGATCTCTGTAAGTTCTGAATTCATGTTGAACTAAATAAAATTCTCTTCCTTTTAAACTCAGAGAGATTTCTGAATGCAGTTGCTTGTTACAAATGTATGCTTGATATCTGCTCTTTGCTTTATTTTCCATTTTTTTACTTCAAACTCTTCTTCAGGTGGCACAATCAGGCATCTATCCACCTTCAAGGGCAATCCAAACAGCAGAATATTTAACATGGACAGTTTCTGAGGACATACCTTTGAGCCTTCTTAGATCAGTTTAGGGGGGAAAAAGATGACTTGTTAGGCAATGGAATAACATTCCAGAGGTAATGGATTTTGAGCCCCCTCCAGATTTTCCCAAGGGAAACTATCCTTTTAAAAAAACACCACACATTTCAATCCAAATGTTTAAATATATATATACCCCGATCTACATTTATTACAAAAATAAAAATAAACAAGGTCTCTGGCAAGATTTATGGGTGAAAGAAAGATTATATATAGCATATTACCATATCATATTTTTTTCTAGATGTGATCCAGATACTTTTTTCTTCACTGAATTTTTCAGTGAGAAGATAAATGTGAGGTTTGGAGTTGATCTGAACAACCACTTTGAAACTGCAGTTTTTAAATTTTGATTGCACAAATTGCATTTGGTCAAAAAGATTTAAGCAAAAGAAAGGAAGGAAGGAAGGGAAGGAAGGAAGGAAGGAAGGAAGGAAGGAAGGAAGGAAGGAAGGAAGGAAGGAAGGAAGGAAGGAAGAAAGAAAGAAAGAAAGAAAGAAAGAAAGAAAGAAAGAAAGAAAGAAAGAAAGAAAGAAAGAGCTAGAAATAATATTGCTTGCTTGGTAGTTTAAGTGCTTCTTCTGAATAGGAACTGACATTTAGACATGAAGATTTCATTTCTTTAGTCTTCTCAGAGAAGTTCTCTAATCAGGCCTTCCAGGAACATGCTACAGCAGGGGTGTCAAACTCAAGGCCTGTGGGCCAGATCTGGCCTGAGGGATGCTTAAATTTGGCCTGCAGGGGCAGCTTGGAAATAGCAAAGGACTGGCCCGCGATGGCTCTGACAGCCAAAATGGGGTGTGTAGTGGCTGCGCATGTGTCCCATTTTCAGCCTGGACAGCCTCCTGCAGCATTTTGCTGGCCAAAACAGTGTTTTGTCCATCATAACTTCAAATGGTCACCAAGAGACCAGTCATAAGTTAAGGACTAACTGTAGATCATTTTGCCACTTCATGGAGGCAAAAGAGACCGTAAAATCAATATTACACTACTTTATTGCAATATTTCTGACCTGGACCTTATTCCAGACAAATGAAGGAAAAGGGTTTTTTTTGAGCATTTATTGCTCTGCAACAATAAATGTTAGCGAAATTATCAATATATTTTCTGTGGTCGATAACCAATTTGGTGGTACTTATGGTGTCTAGATTGCAGAGTTCCATCATCACAGTTACATTTTGAGGGAGAGGATGATATTCAGGTCATCGGTTAGTTTATTTTTTTAATATCAAATTTTATTAATTTTTATCAACATATAAGATACAAAGGAAAATAAAATGTAATGGAAAACTAGGGGAAGGAAAGGGGGAAAAGAGAAAATGTGAGGTAGAAAGGTAAAAAGAAGCAAAAGGCACTGACCTCCAACTCTCTTTGGCACAGTAGAAGATGATAACACTACAACCTCAACTTTTTACTTTTACACAATACCCTGTTTCTCCAACAATACGGCCTCCCCCAATAGGAAGTCCCAGCATGTTTTATAGGCATGAAATGAAATTAAGCCCCTCCCCCCAAATTAAGGCCTATATTAAAACATGCGAAATGGGGGGGAATGGTGGGGGCTTGCCGTTAGGAAGTACTTTTGTTGCACATCCGGATATGGTGCTGCCTGCGTTGACCCCGATACGAAGTGCCCCACCAACGCTGAGGTCAACATCCAAGCCGTCGCCACCCGCCTGCCCGAAGATGCAAGGGGGGGGGAATTAAGTCACCCCCAAAAAGACGGCCTAGCCATTTTTTCGGGGCTCAAAAAAAAAAAGACCTGGCCTTATTATATGAGAAACACGGTACTTTATACTAGCCAATTCTATAACAGCAGACCTATCTAATTAACAAAAACAAAAACAAAATTTCATTTTTTCCCATTACAAGCACAAAAAAAGTTCAGAAGCAATTTCCAAATAGAAACAAAATTATATTCTCTTTTTTGGATAAAATAATAGATTTAACAATCTCTGCTTTTCTAAATTTTAAAACATTAACCTTTTCTTTAAAACTGTTCTAAAATCAATTTCTAACACATCTTTTTTTTAAACTTTACTCTTTTTTAACCTTCTCTTAACATACATACATTAAAATTCACGTTATGGTCATGCAATAAGAACTTTTTCTTTTCTTTAAAAATACTAACCATTCATATTTTTGAATTTAATTTAAATAATATCTTACAAACTTTGGGAGTTTTTTAAATGGAGTGACTTAAATTCAATGATTAATCAGACTTGGGATGAATTTTTACAAGTCTGAACATATGTCTTGAAATAAAGTTTTAATGTAGTATTGCATTTATAGAATGGCTTTGTAAATGTTTGTTTTTTGTATTTTTATATAATACTAGCTCTATACCCGTGCTTTGCTACGAAACTATGTGGTTGGGCTAAGTTTTGGGGGAGGAAAATAAGAGGGAGGGAATTGTGCTCTGCCTATCAGCATTCATCAGTATTTATCTGGCTAGCATCCTGTCAATGTGTGAGAGAGTTGAGGGCTGTTTGGAAACTGAAACATGGAAACTGAAACAGTATTTGCTGTGTGAGCAAGAAGGAGACAGCAAGGAACCTGGACTTGGCTTAGCTCAAGTGTTCTGTACTAAAAGCTGGTTGCTGCTGTGAAAGTGAAAGTGAAACTCCTCTCCTCTGCTTGTGTTTTGCATTTGGAACAGATTTCTTCTGAGCCTGGCTATGGGCCGCTCAAGATGTTCCAACTTAGGCCTGGGGATACTGAGAATTCTTGACTCTGGAGAGAATTCTACATCAAGGCGGGGCCTTTCAGTCAGTCTTGACTGCTGTGTGGACAAGTCCATGCAATTTTCGTGGCAGTGTGTTTGGAGGCACTACGAACCCTATCATTGATATATTCCTATGACACTTTTAATTTTACTATCAGCCTATTACTGGAGTGAAGTAAAGTTTCCTTGACTCCCAGTACCTTTGGGACACATCAGTGGTAATCAGAAAGATTTTGCTATTGGGTGTGTTTTGTTTTGTTGCCTTCCCAGCAGTGGTGGGATTCAAATTTTTTTACTACCGGTTCTGAGGGCGTGGCTTGGTGGGCGTGGCAGGGAAAGGTTACTGCAAAATCTCATTCCCTCCCCATCCCACTAACCTGCTTTTCAGCTCCGTTCTCCTCTGCAGGGCAACCAAAGAAGACCCAGCCAATCAGCTGTGACTTGGGAGGCAGAGAAGAGATTGGGGAGGGGCCAGTCAGAGGTGGGATTGGCTGGTTCTCTGAATTACTCAAAATTTCTGCTACCGGTCCTCCAGAACTGATCAGAACCTGCTGAATGCCACCTCTGCTTCCCAGGCTAAATTGGTAGCTGCTCCTCCTAGTAGTTACCAGGTCTGTTTCTACCTAGCCTGTCAAGATCTTTGACTTTTTATTTATTTATTTAATTTAATTTGTCAATCGCTTACAAGATAACAGGTATAAGAATAAACATAGTGATGAATACATGAAATGGATACATATAAGAAAAATAAAAGAAACATTAGGACAGGGATGGTAGGCACGTTGGTGCGCTTATGCACGCCCCCTACAGACCTCTTAGGAAAGGGGTGAGGTCAATAGTAGACAGTCTAAGGTTAAAATTTTTGGGGTTTGGGGAAGAAACTGCAGAGTCAGGTAGAGTATTCCAGACATTGACCTCTCTGTTGCTGAAGTCGTATTTCCTGCAATCAAGTTTGGTGTGGTTTACCTTGAGTTTGTATCTATTGTGTGCTCTTGTATTGTTATGGTTGAAGCTGAAGTATTCATTGGCAGGTAGGACATTGCAATGTATTATGACACAGCAAGGCAGCTTTTAAGAAACACAATGAAATAAATCAGATAAATACCTGCAAATGCCACAGGTGAGGTTGCCATGTCCACCAGAGCAGTGGTGTGCATCAGGCTGGGTGTCTCCACATTGGCAGTCACAGGTTGTTGACACCTCTACATGGACCTCCTCTCCCACTCCCAATACTCGCAACACCAGCTTCTGGGATTCAGGTAGGCAGGTGGTTGCCATTACCTTCACTGTAAATTGCACCTTGGGAAGATAAGTGAATGAGAGGGGCTCCATCAACTTCCCTAAGTGATAAATCTGTGACAATCCAGATGTTGCCAAATCCCAGATGCCAGCATCCCTCTACCCATGCTTAGTCTGCTGGAGCTGTAACATAGCAACCTCTTTGAGAGCCTCTTCAGAGACATACTTGGAGCCTTCAGAACAGTGGTAGGATTCAAATTTTTTTTACTACCGGTTCTGTGGGCATGGTGTAGCTTGGTGGGTGTGGCTTGGTAGGCATGGCAGGGGAAGGATCCTGCAAAATCCCATTCCCTCCCCACCCCATTAACCTCCTTTCCAGCTCTGTTCTCCTGTGCAGAGCAACAAAAGAAGACCCAGCTAATCAGCTGGGACTCGGGAGGCAAAGAATAGATGGGGGCAGGGCCAGTCAGAGGTGGTATTTGCCGGTTCTCTGAACTACTCAAAATTTCCGGTACCGGTTTTCCAGAACTGGTCAGAACCTGCTGAATGCCACCTCTGCTTCAGAAGCTCTTGACTTAAATACTCACCAACTGGTTGACAGACACGTCACTGCATTCTCCACCCTCTGTCTGCCCATAGGTTTCCGTGTCCCCACAATGGGAGTCATAAGCAATGGAGATCCCAGGTGGAAGGTCTGAGAAATGTCCCAGTTTCACTGTGGAGGCAAGACTCTGTGGAGAGACGAATAGAATCTGTTGTGAGTAGGCTTATGACTTGAAAGCAAGGCCAAAAAGAAGAATGTTTACACGTGCTCTTACTAGCAGACATTAATAAGTGTCTAGTGACTGCTAGTGATTAGGGAGAGCCTGTGATTCAAAACTCAGCTCAGTTATTTGCTTTAAGAAAGCCACAGTTTACTTCTACCATGGGAGCATCAGATTGACTACTAGGCAGCAAATATGATTGGGATGATGTATATGCTATCAGAACAAAATGGGATAAAATTATTAAAAGTCACCAAAACAGAAACGGTATACCAAATATTAGCCCCTCTGTGTTGCAGGAGCTCAGCATAGCATATAGTAAATATGGCTATATATGGTATCCTGTCAGACACGAACGATCAGGTTCACATGTGAAGGTTCTGTGAAACTGATTTATTGCTAATTATGTCTATAATTTTCTCAACTAACAGCACATGATTGGAATTAGATAAGGGCCAATGGGATTTGGGCTTAGTTCATTTGGGCTACATAAGGATTCTAGGCTGATCCTTCTTTTAACCCTACCCTCAGCTTCTGCCACTCCTTCTTCTATACATCCATATATATATATAGGAGCCTCTGTGGCGCAGTGGTTAGAGTGCAGTACTGCAAGTTACTTCTGCTTGCAGCCAGCTGCCTGCAATTTGGCAGTTCAAATACCACCAGGCTCAAGGTTGACTCAGCCTTCCATCCTTCCAAGGTGGGTAAAATGAGGACCCAAATTGTTGGGGGCAATATGCTGACTCTGTAAACCACTTAGAGAAGGCTGTAAAGCACTGTAAAGCGGTATATAAGTCTAAGTGCTATTGCTATTGCTATATAGCATATATGGATGCAATATAGCACCCTAGCATTCTTCATCCCATTTCCCCCCTACAAAAACTACCTTTTGAGGTAGATGGGGCTGGGAGGGGACATCTAGCATAAAATCATTCGCTGAGTTTCCATGGTTGAAGGTGAAGTAGAACCTGGATCTCCTCAGTGCCAATCTAACATCTTAAACTCTACACCATCTGAGATCTTATCTGTTACAATGGCTGAGAAAGAGGAGAGAATTCTGTCCCGGCCACATTCCCGTTCTATGCATGGAGGTGGGAACCCTTTTCTTCCATTGGCTGACTTGGTTTGCATCAACCCAAAGGTGAAGCAAAACATGGCACCCAGTCTCTGCCTATTCATTCACTTGCCTGCATATGGTGGTTTGACTTCTCTTGAACTTGGGAATGTTTGGACGCAAGCCAAGGTAATTAACTTCTAAGCAGGATCCTCTCAATTTCGCTCACTGCTGGGTCTGAGAATATCCAAAACAAACTCTGAAAATTTGCCCTAAGATAGAAGAGCTGTATGAGAAAGCCTCCTCTGATGTACAGTCCATTCAAGGGGCTCAGGGTGCTTCTAAGTTATCTCCCAACTAAGATAGTTTATGAAGTCTGCTTATTTCTTATTAGAGGGTCCCTTCAGGCCATTTTTCTGAGTAATGCCCAAGTAGATGGGGATACTGGAAAAGTGATCATCCCCCTCGTAAGTGATCAGGATTAATTTCAGATGAGCCAGACTACTCATTGTCCTCACTTTATAGGCATCTTCTATGAGCTGCACCACATTTCTGGAGTCCGACTTCAGTTCCCCCACCACTGACTTTGGAATCAGCTTGCTCAGCTCCTAGAGAGGAGAAGGAAATGTGAGTGGGAGATTCCCCAATAGTCCAAGTCCATCTCCCTTCCCCACTCTTCAACTCAGCAGTCACCTTGTATAAGGATAGCCTGGAACTAGTCACAGCAAATATGGGTTGAATATTAGATTTGGACAACACTTCAGCCAAGTGCCCAAGAGAAGGGTAGTCCTGCAAAGAGACAGAGGCTGTGGTTACAGGGGCAGATGCTTTTCTTCATTTCCCTCCTCTAGGAACCTCCCCTTCCTTCTCCTCAGGACTTCAGATAGAATCCAGGAGCTTTGGTACTCTCCTTCCAAGCCAAATGTCGTAAATTTACACTCACACTCCAAAAAAAGCAGAGCCTGGGGGAGGCCATTTTCACCCTCATAGAGGCCTGGGGGAGGCCATTTTCACCCTCATAGAGGCCTGGGGAGGCCATTTTCACCCTCATAGAGGCCTGGGGAGGCCATTTTCACCCCCCAGAGGCCTGGGGAGGCCATTTCACCCCCCAGAGGCCTGGGGAGGCCATTTTCACCCTCCCAGAGGCCTGGGGAGGCCATTTTCACCCTCCCAGAGGCCTGGGGGAGGCCATTTTCACCCTCATAGAGGCCTGGGGAGGCCATTTTCACCCCCAGAGGCCTGGGGGAGGCCATTTTCACCCTCCCAGAGGCCTGGGGAGGCCATTTTCACCCTCCCAGAGGCCTGGGGAGGCCATTTTCACCCTCATAGAGGCCTGGGGAGGCCATTTTCACCCCCAGAGGCCTGGGGAGGCCATTTTCACCCCAGAGGCCTGGGGAGGCCATTTCACCCCCCAGAGGCCTGGGGAGGCCATTTTCACCCCCAGAGGCCTGGGGGAGGCCATTTTCACCCTCCCAGAGGCCTGGGGAGGCCATTTTCACCTCCCAGAGGCCTGGGGGAGGCCATTTTCACCCTCATAGAGGCCTGGGGAGGCCATTTTCACCCCCCAGAGGCCTGGGGGAGGCCATTTTCACCCTCCCAGAGGCCTGGGGAGGCCATTTTCACCCTCCCAGAGGCCTGGGGGAGGCCATTTTCACCCTCATAGAGGCCTGGGGGAGGCCATTTTCACCCCCCAGAGGCCTGGGGAGGCCATTTTCACCCCCAGAGGCCTGGGGAGGCCATTTTCACCCTCCCAGAGGCCTGGGGAGGCCATTTCACCCCCAGAGGCCTGGGGAGGCCATTTTCACCCTCCCAGAGGCCTGGGGAGGCCATTTTCACCCTCCCAGAGGCCTGGGGAGGCCATTTTCACCCTCCCAGAGGCCTGGGGGTGGCCTCCAGACTCTTGGGAGGGCGAAAAATGGCACTCCCATAAGTACCGGAAGTTCAGAAATGGCCTGTTTCTGGCTTCTGGTGGGCCTCCGGAACCCAGGAGAGGCTGTTTTTGGCCCAGGGGAAGCCTCCGGACTCTTGCGAGGTTGAAATTCCAGTAGGCCATGCCCACCATGGCCATGGCCACCCAGCAGCCAGGCAGCAACCCAGTTACTGGGATTTTTGAATCCCACCCCTGGACAGAACATTTATATGGCAAATAGAAATACACATCCTCTGTCAAACTACCAGCTTATTTCCCTAGCTGCTATAAAGGAATAGGGAATAGTACAATATTGTGATATTGAGCTCAGTAATATAAAATGTTGGGGTGGGGAGGCAAATGTACAGCTCTCATTCTTGGTGACAATGACCCCATAACCAAATTAAGGGTTAAAGATACAGGTGAAACTCGAAAAATTAGAATATAGTGCAAAAGTTCATTTATTTCAGTAATGCAACTTAAAAGGTGAACCTAATATATGAGATAGATTCATTACATGCAAAGCAAGATAGTTCAAGCCGTGATTTGTCATAATTGTGATGATTATGGCTTACAGCTCATGAAAACCCCAAAACTACAATCTCAGAAAATTAGAATATTACATGCAATCAATAAAACAAGGATTGTACGTAGAACAATATCGGACCTCTGAAAAGTATAAGCATGCATATGTACTCAGTACTTGGTTTGGGCCCCTTTTGCAGCAATTACTGCCTCAATGCGGCGTGGAATGGAAGCTAATCAGCCTGTGGCACTGCTGAAGTGTTATGGAAGACCAGGATGCTTCAATAGCAGCCTTTAGCTCTTCTGTATTGTTCACTCTCAGGTCTCTCATCTTTCTCTTGGCAATGCCCCATAGATTCTCTTCAGGCGAATTTGCTGGCCAATCAAGCACAGTAATCCCACGGTCATTGAACTGGGTTTTGGTGCTTTTGGCAGTGTGAGCAGGTGCCAAGTCCTGCTGGAAAACGAAGTCAGCATTCCCATAAAGCTCATCTGCGGAAGGAAGCATGAAGTGCTCCAAAATCTCCTGGTAGATGGCTGCGTTGACCTTGGACTTAATGAAGTACAGTGGACCAACACCAGCAGATGACATGGCTCCCCAAATCAACACAGACTGTGGAAACTTCACACTGGACTTCAAGCATCTTGCAGTGTGTGCCTCTCCATTCTTCTTCCAGACTCTGGGTCCTTGGTTTCCAAATGAGATACAAAAAATGCTCTCATCAGAAAAGAAGACTTTGGACCACTGAGCAACAGACCAGGTCTGTTTTTCTTTAGCCCAGGCAAGATGCTTCTGACATTGTTTGTTGTTCAGGAGCGATTTGACAAGAGGAATACGACATTTGAAGCCCATGTCCAAGATCCGTCTGTGTGTGGTGGCTCTTGATGCACTGACTCCAGCCTCAGTCCACTCCTTGTGAAAGTCCCCAACACTTTTGAATGGCCTTTTCCTGACAATCCTCTCCAGGCTGCGGTCATCCCTGCTGCTTGTGCACCTTTTTCTTCCACACTTTTCCCTTCCACATAACTTTCTATTAATGTGCAGCACTTTGGGAACATCCAACTTCTTTTGCAATTACCTTTTGAGGCTTTCCCTCCTTATGGAGGGTGTCAATGATGGTTTTCTGCACAACTGTCAGGTCAGCAGTCTTTCCCATGATTGTGCTTCCTATTGAACCATACTGAGAGGCCATTTAAAGGCTCAGGAACCCTTTGCAGGTGTTATGGCTTAATTAGCTGATTAGAGTGGGACATTTTGAGTCTAGAATATTGAACCTTTTCACAATATTCTAATTTTCTGAGATTGTGGATTTGGGGTTTTCATAAGCTGTAAGCCATAATCATCTCAATTATGACACATCACAGCTTGAACTATCTTCCTTTGCATGTAATGAGTCTATCTCATATATAAGGTTCACCTTTTAAGTTGCATTACTGAAATAAATGAACTTTTGCACGATATTCTAATTTTTCGAGTTTCATTTGTATGCTCAAAGGACAAACCAGGGTTAGACAACCTGACATGCTTCAGATTTGGGTCAATTCTCATTGGCTCTTATTTTTACTGCATTGGTCAAGGCTTATGGGAGTTGTTAGTGGATTTTTCGTTACTTACTATTGCAACAAATAATCTTACATCCAATGTTATTGCTCATAACAATGGAAAGTACAACTGATATTTGCTCCCTTTTCCTTGGCTAATGACTAGACATTGCTATGAGGAAACATGTTTGATGATTATGGGATGGGTTCAGTAATTCCAGAGATAGGCAGGATAGACCATCCAAATCACCCATTGGTCCACACATTTTACTTTCCCCCTGTTCTTCCTTCCCCCATCAACTTCACAGCCGCAAGCATTTCCATCATGGAGGGACTTCCTCATCATTTCCCTCCCACAGAATTTCAATCAATGCGGGCTGGGAGATGTTTCAATCTCTTTGTTCTCTCCATATGCCAGGTGGGTCTGTGCAGAGGATTTGGGTTCTGCTTCAATACCTACTGCAATCTGATGTTCTTCAGATGCACGAGACTTCAACTGTCAGAATTCCTCCTCCAACTACAGTTAAAATCCAATACATCAAGAAGATACCAGGTTTTGAGAAGATCGTGCCACTTAATTGTTCAGCACCCCCGAGAGTCCCAGGTTTCGGTGTTGTAGACACTGCCCTTTCACTTATTTTCTGAGTAAGCTTTTCAAGAGAAAAAGGAACCTACATAGAGGTGACTTTTGCTGTATACACCATTGGCATCCAGGTGGCAGCGGCCGTCATTGGGCATATGGATCCCCGCCAATTTTCCATCCCCTGCAGTGTGGAAAGTGCCATCCGAAGTGAAAACCAGCAGACTTGTCACATTACGCCAGCCAATCTGCTCCTGGAAAGACAGAGCGAGGATCAGGTGAGATCTCCCACATTCAAAACAGCAACTTCAATTACATCAATGTTTTCAATCTGAATACTCATTCGCCATGTCTCAGGAGTGCTGCATATTCAGAAGAGGTTAAGATGCATTTGAATAAGGCTCGGGTCAAAATTCAAGATCTGTTAGACCTACCAATATCAAACCTCAGGTTTTGTCACTTGGTTTAATTTTTAGAAAGCAAGATTTCCAACTGAAAATGTGGAAAGCAGCAAACAAATCTAAGATAGCAGTGGCCAAAGTTTGAATGATCAGACTGTGTGCTGGCAATGAAATTTTGTGAAATTTTGCTTCAGATTGAGAAAAATTAGAAGTGGCTTCTGGTTGAGGATCTATGGTGGAGTAGACATCCCTGATGCCAGGATGGCATTGCTGCAGAAGTGGACAGCCAGTACCAGTGGTGGGATTCCAAAAATTTTTACTACCGGTTTACTACTGGGCATGGCTTGGTGGGCATGGCTTGGTGGGCGTGGCAGGGGAAGGATACTGTAAAATCTCCATTCCCTCCCCATTCCTAGGGGAAGGATACTGCAAAATCCCATTCCCTTCCCACCCCACTAACCTGCTTTCCAGCTCCGTTCTCCTGTGCAGGGCAACTAAAGAAGACCCAGCCAATCAGCTGGGACTTGGGAGGCAGAGAATAGATGGGGGAGGGGCCAGTCAGATGTGGTATTCTGAACTACTCAAAATTTCCACTACCGGTTCTCCGAACTACTCAAAATTTCTTCTACCGGTTCTCCAGAATTCACCAGAACCTGTTGAATACCACGTCTGGCCAGTACAGTCTTTCTGGGTAAAGGAGAGATTGTGAGATTGCCTACTTGCATTCCGTACAACTGCTCTTCATGAAGAGATGGCAGAAACTGAGGGTTTTGTGGTTGACCCGAGAGTTGAGCAGTGGGGAGGGCTTTTAATCAAGCTCACAGTCATAATGCAACTTATATGGATACAAGGTTTGTGCAAGCCTCAGTTTCTTAAACACTTTCGGATATAATTAATTTACAGCTAAAGAGAGATTGTTTGAGCAGCAGGGTAAGCTTATTCCACTTTGGTGAGTCAACATTCTTTCTGGATTACAAAGGTATTTAAAGATTTTTAAATGCTTTGTGAAAAGTCTAACAAGGAGTAGGTATACGTTTAAAACAAAGGGAGGGAGGGAGGGAGGGAGGGAGGAAGGAAGGAAGGAAGGAAGGAAGGAAGGAAGGAAGGAAGGAAGAGACCTGGTCTGCATAATGCTAGCCTCATAGCTATCTAATGCAGTGGTCCCCAACCTTTTTTGTACCAGGAACCAGCGGCCCGGTACAAAATGATCCACAGACCGGTACCGGCATCAGCACACATGACCAAGGCAAGGCGAGCTGAGCAACCGGCCAGCCAGCCGTCGCTCACTTCTCCCCGCCACCTTCAACTCCTCCTTTGTACCTTCTCGTGGTTGATGGGCTTTTCGGGCTCTTTCTTAATCTCCTCCTGAGTAACGCGAGACTCCACCGCCATTGGGACAGCTCTTTGTTCGAAGCCGCCCCCCCCCCTTCAATGAAACTAAGGCGCAAGGATTCCTTCAGCACCCAAATGCCGCTTTCCGACGACCGACAAGCTCACCCAGAAGCACTTTCTCAAGCACCGTCGAAACAAGATGGCGGTGCCCAAGCAAAGTAGGCGGCCTGGTACAAAATGATCCACGGACCGGTACCGGTCTGGGGCCCGGTGGTTGGGGACCCCTGATCTAATGGATTTAGCAAGCCTAAGAGCTATCCAGAGTAAGGAAGGAGGTATATTATTTTCCACAGGAAAAATATCAAAATAATTCTTTCTTTGAGAGCAAGTGGGAAGGAAGGAACTCCTTGAGAATGTCCTGATTTTGCTGTGGGGAAAAATAGTCAAAATTTTGAATGAAGTATTAAAATATAAGCAGTTACCAAACTTGGGGGGCAAACACATATAATGGGGGAATAAGTTTATAAAGTTTGACATGGTATAGAAAAAGCAGCTAGAGAAAGAGGTTTCTTTCTCATTCTATCTCTCAGAAAGGGATTAAGGTGCCATCCATGGAAACTGAGTAAAAAAAGAATAAGTTCTGCTTAACTCATAGTTTAGTCTGCTCTGGTAGGACTGTTCTGCTGGTTATGACAAGTTAGAAAAGTTAATAATGGTATTAATCAGTTGATGTTTAGTAGCCTTTACCTTGAAAGTTGAATCCTGGATAAATTGTGAAAATGGAGAAGCCTTATTAGGATGGGACCTTTCTTACTGCTCTTCCTAGCACAGGGCAACATGGATACAATTCACTTGAGCACCTCAGAGGCCAGAGGGTTACAGACATCTGGGTTGGAGGTACCTTGCCAGCAGGTGCTCCACAGTTATTGAAGACTGTGAGCTCAGGGCTTCTGCTACACTCACCTTGCAAACGGCTGCCTGCATGAGAGCATCAAAGCCTCCTTCTGCGTCATCCAGGTTGGCTGAGATGTGCTGCTGACCAACCCTGCTTTCAAACTCACTGGCGTTCTCAGTCAGAGCAAGCACATGCCTATAGCTGAAAGCCGGCTGGCAGTTCTCCTTTGGGATTTGGCAGGGATGTTTCTGCTTGGAAGGAACCATATTCACATAAGGCAGCACGGTCTTGTCCACAAAGGCACCAAATCCTGCAAGAAAAAGATCTTCGGTCTTCCTCAGCCTGTGTACACATTGCAAGGCTGCTCATGGATTCCCACCATTTTCTCTTCCACACAGTCCTAAAGTCAGGGTGGGGGGCAGAGGTGGTATTGGGCAGGTTCTGACCAGTTCTGGAGAACCAGTAGCAGAAATTTTGAGTAGTTAGGAGAACCGGCAAATACCACTTCTGACTGGCCCCGCCCCCATCTATTCTCTGCCTCCCAAATCCCAGCTGATTGGCTGGGTTTTCTTTTGTTGCCCTGCACAGGAGAATGGAGCTGGAAAGCAGGATAGTGGGGTGGGGAGGGAATGAGATTTTGCAGTAACCTTCCTCCAGGAGTGGGGAGGGAATGGGGATTTTACAGTATCCTTCCCCTGCCATGCCCACCAAGCCACACCACGCCTCCAAGCCACGCCCACAGAACCAGTAGTAAAAAAATTTCAATCCCAACACTGATGGCGGGAGAATTGTAGTTTCACACATGCAAGATTCTATTAATGTTTTCTGCCTGGCAGTGGTGGGATTCAAATTTTTTTACTACCGGTTCTGTGGGCGTAGCTTGGTGGGCGTGGCAGGGAAAGGATACTGCAAATCTCCAGTCAGAGGTTGTATTTGCCGGTTCTCCGAACTATTCAAAATTGCTGCTACCAGTTCTCCAGAACTGGTCAGAACCTGCCAAATACCACCTCTGCTGCCTGGCCTACTTAAAATAAATGAGTCCAAAGTCAAACTAGTTCTAGTTTTCATGTATGGTTGGGAATACTTTTTACATCTTTTCTTCTAAGGCTTGCACTGACCTATGATGCCTTTCCTTCTGTGCTTCCCCGGTCAGAGTTTTGACTACATACCAATCTTCACTGAGGTAGTAACTTCACGCAGGGCAGCCATCAAGTCACTTCCCAGTTGCTTGATATTCTCCAGGTCATCCTTCATGGAGTAGGACAAGTCCATGAGGTAGTAGAGGTCCACAGGATAACCCTCAGCCCGTTTGAAGCGGACAGTGAAACTCTGTTCCTTTCCTACAGGCACAGAAGGGAGGAAGGAAGGAAGGAAAGAAAGAAGATGTGTCTGGCCTAGGAAGGAATGGGAGGAACATTCCTATTGGCAAGCTATTCAGATCAGGCAGATTCTTTAGAGTCTGGAGGGTTTCCCCTCCCCCCCAACTTACCAGGCCGAAGCTGAAGAACTATTCTTTGGGGTGACAGTTGTGTGATGTTTTCGTGGTAGATGTTATCTTTCAGAGGCCTGTCCTCCAAAATATGCTGCTTGCCTTGGGGATCTATGATCTCACTGGCAAGGCAGCCACGATACTCCAACTCTGGCTGAGGGGCACAACGCTCTGCGTCAGACTCTCCTGCTTGTACGAAATCCTGGGAAGAACGAGGAGGCTGTTGTTTGCAATGCTGTCTTGTTTAATCCCACCATTCAGAATTCCCATAGCAGATGAGCAGAGGGCTGTTGTTCTTCCTACTCAATACCCAAAGCTTTCAAACCAGGGGAATAGAAACTTGATGAAAATGGTATTTTCTATGATTGTAATAAATATATGATTGACTGATACAATAGTTTTTAGGGACAGTCCCAAATAGCAAAAGAGAGAATATCCACTGATAATGTCCATTAGAAGGAATTGGAATATCATTCTATGACATTCATTATTTATGAATGAAGGCAAACATAAGTATCCCAAGGTAATGTTGTAGGATTCAATCTGAGTTGGTCACCAGGATCAGAGGTTTATTCTTCCAAGCATTCAGTCTCGTGCTGCAGCCCATCCTCAAGGAACTTGTCTCTCTCCAGAATGTGGAGAGAGAGAGAGAGAGAGAAATTCCCTGAGGATTTCACAAGAGTTCTCCGCTCCTCTACTCATTGCAGAATACCTTATGCCACCAGACTTGAAACTCTAGACCTAGAAAACCTAGAACTACGCCGCCTTCGGTCCGATCTAAGTATAGTATATAAAATCATACATTGCAATGTCCTACCTGTCAATGAATACTTCAGCTTCAACCATAACAATACAAGAGCACACAATAGATACAAACTCAAGGTTAACCACACCAAACTTGATTGCAGGAAATATGACTTCAGCAACAGAGGGGTCAATGTCTGGAATACTCTACCTGACTCTGTGGTTTCTTCCCCAAACCCCAAAAACTTTAACCTTAGACTGTCTACTATTGACCTCACCCCTTTCCTAAGAGGTCTGTAGGGGGCGTACATAAGCGCACCAACGTGCCTACCGTCCCTGTCCTATTGTTTCTTTTATTTTTCTTATATGTATCTCATTTCATGTATTCATAACTATGTTTATACTTTTACCTATTATCTTGTAAGCAATTGACAAATCAAATAAATAATAAAATAAATAGGATGGGCTCCAGTACAAGTCCAAATACTTAGAAGAATAAATCTCTGATCCTGATGACTAACTCAGATTGAATCCTGCATTCATTATTCATTTTATTATGTCCTGTTTATAGTCATGATCTTGTACTGTCTCATGTTCATGACTAGAAGGAGCATGATAGCAGGAAATAAGACACCAGAAGTCACAGCCAGAAGTCACAGTTTATACCAAGGGTCTTCAAACTTGGCAAGTTTAAGACTTGTGGACTTCAACTCCCAGAATTCCTGAGCTAACATGAGTGGAGGAGGAATTCTGGGAGTTGAAGAAATTCACAAGTCTTAAAGCTGTCAAGGTCGAAGACCCCTGGTTTATAACCTGCCTGCTAAAAAAAAACAGGACAGTGGAGGGATTAAAATTCAGCATCTTGAGAACAGCAACTTTTAAAAAAAATCTGCTGCTTTCCATGGCCTAAAAATGCCCACTTCCAATTAAAACATATTGCAGTAAGAAGGGTTTATAAATGCAGAAGGGTTGTGATCATCTTCTTGGAAGAGATGTAGGTGAAAGAAGATGACATGTCGCCTTTAAGAACAAACACTACTGTGAGAAAGGCAGATCCAAAAACAAGTCTGCATTTTTACTTGCAGGAGACAAAACGTACATGATTTTCCAGGTAAGAATGATTTAACTAACCAATAGCCCAGCTTTAGAGCAGTGTTTCTCAACATTGGCATCTTCAAGATGTGTGGACTTCAACTCCCAGAATTCCATAGCCGTCCATGGGAAAATCTGGGAGTTGAAGTCCACACGTCGTCAAGGTTGAGAAACAGTTTTAGAAGTTTCGCAGAGATGCTGTGGGGAAAACAAAGAGGAAGAACTTGTGAATTTCAGCATTTACTAAAAGACAGATGAAAGGAAGGAACTGATGACAATGGCCACCAGATTGCTCCATCCCAGAAGTCTGGCCGTCAGGAAACAGCTGATGAATAGATGGCAGACAAACATGTATCACTCTTCTTAATGTACAGCATTTAGTCTGGCACAGAATTACACATTCCCCCATCAGATTTGATTCTTTTAAAATATATACATAACAGAGGTGGTATTCAGCAGGTTCTGACCAGTTCTGGAGAACCGGTAGCAGAAATTTTGAGTAGTTCGGAATACTCCCTCTGACTGGCCCCGCCCCCATCTATTCTCTGCCTCCAGAGTCCCAGCTGAATGGCTCAGTCTTCTTTTGTTGCCCTGCACAGGAGAACGGAGCTGGAAAGCAGGTTAGTGGGGTGGGGAGGGAATGGAGATTTTGTAGTATCTTTATTCCATAACCAAAAGTAATATTTACTTTAGATTACTTTATTGTCATTGCACCTCATACAATGAAATTAAATACCATCTTCAGTGTACATTATGACTATGAATATAAACACAAACACACATCCTTACATTCTATACATTGAATTGAAAACCCCTGATATTGCATTAATATTGTACTATACAGTAGAATACAATAGAGTTACTGCCCTGGGATAGAAGCTGTTTTTCAGCCTATTTGTCCTTGATTTATTATCCTGTACCATCTGCCAGATGGTAATAGTTAAAAAAAAAAAAGAGTGCCCAGGATGAGATGGATCTTTGAGAATGTTTTGAACTTTCTTAAGGCAGCAGGAGCTATAAACAGGGGTGGGATTCTACAGGTTCGCACCTATTTGCTAGAACCGGTTGTTAACATTCTAAGCAGTTCGGAGAACAGGTTGTTGGAAGAAATTACTGGCCTAATCCTGTAAGAAAGGCAGGAAGGAAACATTCTGGTGTTGCTTACAGAAACTGCCTCTCCATTAACTCTTATTACATTCTTGGCAGGACTAGACTTCCTGTCTCAGTAACGTCTCTGGAGTTTTTTCCCCCTCCTTTGCTGGTACTTTGCTTGTGTGGAGTGACCATTCAAAGTTACAATGGCACTGAAAAAAGTGACTTATGACCATTTTTCACACTTACGACTGTTGCAGCATCCCTACAGTTTTGAGAGGCCAGGCCAGAAGATGTGTGCCTCGATGTGAGTGATATTAAGTTGGCCACACCCAGCCAATAACATGACCACCAAGCCATGTCCACCCAGTCACATGACCACCAAGCCACACCCACTGCCTAAGCCATGCCCACAGAACCTGTTGTTAAAAAATTTGAATCCCACCTCTGGCTATAAAGCTCTTCCAAAGAGGGGAGGGGAACCAATGATCTTCTGGGCAATGACGTTAACCCCAGGAATGGAGAGGGAATGGAGAAATATACAGTATCCTTCCCCTACCACGCCCACCAAGCCACACCCACAAAGCTATGCCACGCCCACCAAGCCACACCCACCAAGCCATGCCACGCCACCAAGCCACACCCACCAAGCCATGCCACACCACCAAGCCACACCCGCCATGCCATGCCACCAAGCCACACCCACCAAGCCATGCCACGCCACCAAGCCACACCCACCAAGCCATGCCACGCCACCAAGCCACGCCCACAGAACCAGTAGTAAAACATTTTGAATCCCACCACTGATACATAAGTAATCTTGGCATGGACCCAGCAGCCATCTCTTAAGAGGAAAAGGTGGGCAAGCTCTCTGAGGCTTAGAATATGGCACTTGTAGATGGGGAACATCCTGCCTATCTTCCACTGCTCTTCTTCCCCCATTTCCCCACTGCCAAACTGATACGCAAAGGAGGCCGCTTCCTATCAGCTTTATTGCAGTGGTCTCCTGTTCCTCTGGGTGAAAAATAAAGAAAAACCCACCGATCAACCACAACTTTGCTTGCCTTTTAAACTCTGCAACAGCCAGATAAATTAACATTCCCCACCCACCTTTTCAAAGAGGCTGACACCTGCAAGGGAATGGTACCAATTCTTAGATCTTTCTTCTTCCTGTTTCTTGCTCTTCTTTGTACTAAATCCTTGCTGAATTCAAAATTATGTCAAGAACAACTCCCCCACCCCACTTCCGTTATCTTCATCCCTGGTCAGCAGTAGCAATGGCAAAGGATGATGGTTCCATTTTGAAAGGAGAACTCCTTGCCCAAAGACCTTGCTGAATTCTGCCCGCCTCTTCCATCATTCCTAATGAAAATATTAAAATCATCGTTTTCTTGAATGCAAACGAATATTAGATTCATTTTGGATGTCAGCTTTCTTCAGAGCTTGCAAAGCTAGAAGACATAAATTTGGTTATGAAGCGTGGCAACTAGCAAATTAGAAGAATTGTTTTTTTACTTATACTATATAAATACAGTATATTTGCCCACAGGTCTGACCAAATATAAACTGTTAAAACAATTGTGATTTATCCTTATTTGCTTTTGGTGTCACTTTTTGTCCAAGGTTCTCCACTTAATTAATTGATTAATTTTGTTTGTGACAGCTTAACTCTACCGAGCATTTTTATCATGAAGCAAAGTTGTTTAAGAAACCAAGTTTCACTATTAGGTCATTTTCTAATTTGTTATCTAATGTAGTTATTTCCAAGATGCACATTTTTGCTTCATTTCACAATTTAACACTCACTTCCCACAAGTGGCTGGCTTATAACATTCCATGCATTCTGTGAAATTTAGCTTAGTGTGTTCAAAGAGAAAGAATACAAAGGATATACAAAGCAGAAGGACATGGAAGACCTGCCTAAAAACATCCAAGCTGCAGGCCAGGAAATCCAACTATGCTCTATTTTCCATAGATCTGGATTGAAGGCAGAATACTTTCCAGCTCTTTTTGAAACATATGGCCTAACTGGTGACAGCCACCGACCGTATTTCTCTTCTATTGAGAAATCTTTCTAAGAAGGGGTCTGCCAGCCAGAGTTCTCTTGATTCCATTTCACGTCAGTTCTAGAAGATCACTGTTAAATATAATCTTCTTTCTCCCAGATAAAGAGAGAATCTTGAGTCCTCTTCTAAAAGTAGAAAAAGTGGAGATTGCATGAAGATCTAAGACAGACCTGCTATTTTTTTAAGAGTGAGCAACATAGGAAATCTGATGGACACATCAGGAAATAGCATTTTTAGGAATCTTGTGGATCTGAGCTGCTTGCTCAGCACCAGAGGACCCTTGGAAGATCATTTGTATGTTGGGTGCGCTTGAATAAATTAAGCAGGGAAGCAGCAAAATTCTCAAGGTTTTTGATACTGATATTTGTCTTACAAGCTATGACCTTTTTGTGAGATTCTAAGAATGCTGAAGTCCTGAGATCTCTGTCAATCTTAATTCAGACTCATCATGTTTTGTTTCAAGTTAATTTGGCAGAATCAATGACAAGAGCTACAGAGGTTTTTTTTTTTTTTTTTGCAGTGCTCTTTCAGATGCAAAATGTGCTTTTAAAAACATGGAAAACCAAACAGGGAGGTTTTGTAACTGGGGGAGGGGGTGCAGATTTAAATGCCTATGATAACTTGCAGTGTTGTTTTTTTTAAAGACTTCCTCAAGGTTTCATTTCTTGGTTTAGAGAAAGCACCAAGCTAAAATGAAAGAAGCTAACTAGGATTCCCTTTGGCAAAATGCAGGGTTTCATCACTGAGCAGCAAAACTTATAATATTTTATGTAAATGGTGTAAAAAATTAGCTTCTCATCCAAGAAGCTTCTCCAGCTCTGTTGCCTCTTGAAAAAGCACCTTTGGGACAACCATGACCTGAATGATTGAGAATCTCCATAGACAGTTCCATGCAATGCACCAAAGGACTATTATACATAGTGATCAAAATGGATTTCTACTGCAAAGGCAAATAAGAGATAACATTAGAAAAGTAATGAATATATTAGAATATTACGAAATGCATTCAGGAAGACAAGCAGCCCTGGATGCACAAAAAGCATTCGATAATCTAAATTGGGAATTTATGATATGCCACATTAGGGAAATGAAATTTGGAGATAGATTTGAAAAATTAATAGAAACAGTTTATTCTTCCCAAAAGGTCAATGTAATAATAAACGGAGATATAACTAAGGCATTTAGAATAACAAAAGGAGTTTGACAGGGATGCCCATTGTCACCTCTGCTCTTTATCTTGACACTAGAGACACTATTAATAAAAATTAGGAATAACTCAGAAATACATGGTACAAAAATTTAAAAAGAGGGGTATAAATTACAAGCATTTGTGGATGATTGGGGTTTTTTTTATTGAGGAGCCACTAGAATCAGGCCCAATCTTGATAGAAAAATTAGAAAAATATGGAGAGGTCTCAGGACTCAAAATTAACAGAGACAAAACCAAAATGCTTGTGAAAAATGTAACAACTAAAAATAAAAAGGAGTTAGAAAAAGTAATGGGGTTACAAATCACAAAAAAAATTAAATATCTAGGAATATGGTTAACAGCAAAGTGCTCCTCAATAAAAGAAGATTATTATATGAAATTATTTAATCAAATTTTAAAAGATTTGGAAAAATGGGGGACTTTACAGTTATCACTATTAGGGAGAATAGCAACTACAAAAATGAATGTCCTGCCAAAGATTTTATACTTATTTCAAACAACCCCAACAAAACTAGACAAGATATTTTTTTTTAGAGAATTAAATAGAACAATTATAAAATTTGTCTGGGCAGGCAAGAAAGTGCAAATAAAGTTTAAAAATTTACAGGATAATAAGAGCAGACGTGGCCTTGGGCTTCCGGATTGAGAACTATACCATAAGGCAGCAATACTTGTATGGCTACGAGATTGGATTAATCTAAGAAAAAAAAGAATATTAACCATAGAAGGGCATGACATACAAAGAGGGTGGCATGCCTTCCTGTGGGATAAAGAAAGCAAACCGTATCTATACTTCTATAGACATAAAATAAGAGATGTGCTGTTACAATCATGGAGATAAATAAAGAATAAATATTATTTGAAAATTCCAAACTAGGTATGTCCCTTGGAAGCAGTAATCTCCCCTAATATAATGGAGGTTAAGAAAATGGCCAGGTATAAGGAAATTTTAGATAACCAAGGGAATCTAAAGAGTAGACAGAAATTGGAAGAGCAGGGAAAAAATTGGATTGGTGGACCTATATGCAAATACAAACAAGATATAAAAAAGACAGTGAGGAATTTGGAATAGACAATGAATTACAAAAACTAGATAAAATCTTGATTGGCCCAGATGAGAAATTATTATCAAAGTTATATAAACATTTATTAGAATTTGATAGAACAGAAGAAATTGTGAAAGGAACAATTATTGCATGGGGTAGGAACATTGGACATACTATTGATCTGGAAGAATGGGAAAAGATTTGGAATGTGAATTATAAAATAAAAAAATTGGCGGCATAGGAAAATCAACATAAAATGTTCTATCGTTGGCATATGGCACCCTCAAGATTGGCTAAGATCTATCCAAATTTAAAACCAAATTGTTGGAAATGTGGACAACAACAAGGTACCTTCTTTCATTCTTGGTGGACATGCCCCGAAGCAAAAAAATATTGGAAGGTGATTCAAATGTGGTTAGAAGAGTTAACTAAAAACAAAATTGATTTTGTCCTTTTAGGAATAATAAAAAAACCTATAATAGAAAGATAAAATATCTTATATTACATGTATTAACAGCAGCAAGAATTTCCTATGCCCAGTACTGGAAGAAAAATTCCATACCACCTGAAGGTTTAATAATAAAAAAAAATTTAGAGTGCGTGGAAATGGACAAATTAACTATGGAATTAAAAGGGAAAGCAGACACGGAATACAACGCAATATGGGAAATTTGGTATATTTGGATTGACAATAGATATAAGAATAGAAAATGTAAATAATGTATATAACAGATGTGAGTATATGAAAGTATTGTGTATTGTGGGTTTAGATAGGATACATAAATGTATATATAATGTCACAGCACTGTTTAATAAGTATTGGTATTATGTATAAATGGAAAAAAAACTTAATAAAGGATATTGTTTCAAAGTTTCAGGACTGAGGGCAAACTTGAAAAGTACATTAGCAATAGCACAGCAGTAGCATTATATACTGCTTCACAGCCTTTTCTAAGTCGTTTACAGAGTCAGCATATTGTCCCCAACAATCTGGGTCCTCATTTCACCGACTCGGAAGGATGGAAGGCCTTGAGCCTGGTGGGAATCGAACTCCAGGCAGTGAGTTGAATTAGCCTGCAATACTGGACCCTAACCACTGTGCCACCACGCCTCTTACAATGATTGCTTTACCGCCTCCCCCCCCCTCCCAATTCAGGTCTGACAAAACATTGCACCAAACGCAAACCCTCGTGTTTGCAGTACCCTGACATTTGGTGGTAAAGAGCTAATTTTCAGCAACACTTTTTACAGTTAAAAGTTGCTGCCTCAGACCAGCTTAACCTCCTGTTTTTCCCTTTTAAAAGCCCTCAAGGCAAGAGGAAGGGGCCCCACATTTCAGCCCTGCCCCACTGAGCACAACATTTCATTACAATGACACCCTTCAAAGTCCTCAAGAGGGACCACTAACCACAAAAAATGGTCTGGTCCTAGGAGATACCATCACGAAAGGCGGTAGTTAAACACACTATATAGACAAGCAGTTGGGCAGGATGTGGTGAGTTCTTTCACTGCAAATGGAGTAGCACCTGGTTTTTCCGGCCATCGCGGTGACTCTATTACCCAAGGTGGGTGGGGCTGCTTCTGGGGGAATTGGGGCTGCTTTTACTGTGGAGACGGTGGTGCAAATTTTTTAGGAGGTTATTTTGCCCAAAGACAGTCCCACCCACCTACCCACCCCCTCCTTTTGCACGGAGAACCTGAACTAAACAGAGATGCCACCTGTGGGTTCTTCCAAGTTTTGTCTTGAAGTTGTATGGCTGAAAACGTCCACTGTTCTGGCTCTTCATATGGTTCTCAAGAAAGGGAGCTAGTAAGGAGAACTTAGCAATGGAGGAACCCAATATAAGTAACCCTCGGCTTACGACCATTCATTTAGTGGCCGTTCAAAGGGTACAAGGACACTGGAAAAAAAAGTTATTTATGACCATTTTTTGCACGTGCAACAACCGTTGCAGCATCCCCATGGGCACGTGATCCAAATTCAGATGCTTGGCTAGTGGCTCATATTTATGATGGTTGCAGGGTCTCCGGATCACGAGATCCCCTTTTGAATCCTTCTGTCCAGCAAAGTCAATAAGGAAGCTAGGTTCACAACAATCACATCATTACAACTACAGTGATTCCCTTAACAACTGTGGCAAGAAAAATCGTAAAATGGGACATCAATCAATGTCTCACTTAGCAACACCAATTTTTGGCTCCATTGTGATCATAAGTCAAGGACTAACTGCAATTAACTTTTTTTTCCTCTTCTGCTGAGTTATGTCTTATTCTTAAAAACTGCCCGAACAACCCCCTGAAATTTTCTTGGCAAGGTTTCCCTCTTCTCCCCAGAAATAGTTTGCCCTTGCCTGCTTCTTGGGGGGGAGAGAGAGGGAGAGGGAGAGGGAGAGGGAGAGGGAGGGAGAGGGAGGGAGGGAGAGAGAGAGAGAGAGAGAGAGAGAGAGAGAGAGAGAGAGAGAGACTAGCCCAAAGTTAATCAACTGCCCAAGGTGGGACTAGAACTCACAGTCTCCCAGTTCCCCGGTGCCTTTAACTATTACATCAAACTGATTGGGATATTAAAAAAAAATATTCTCTGAGCATGCTCCTCCAATATGATCGGGCATGCTCTACTTCTTCAGCACAAATATGGATTTTGCTATTGCCCTCCAGTGATAGTCCTCTGTTTGCATTCAGAAATATTTCTCTAATATTAATTCAGTATTTTTAAAGATAGGTGAAGAAGCAGTGGTAGATGACAGGAATAGCACTAGCACTTAGACTTATATACCACTTCACAGTGTTTTGCAGCCCTCTCTAAGCAATTTACAGAGTCAGCCTATTGCCCCCAACAATCTGGGTCCTCATTTTATCCACCTCGGAAGGATGGAAGGCTGAATCAACCTTGAGCCTGATGAGATTTGAACTGCCAAATTGCAGGCAGCCAGCACTAACAGACAGGAAACAACAGGTGAAGCTAGACAGAATCACATCTGATACCTGTACAATTAACACCCCACACCCCCAAGGCTGTGTGCTTTCTCCACTTCTCCCTATATACCAATGACTGCATCTCAAATGATCCATCTGTTAAAATATTTAAGTTTGCAGATGACACAACAGTGATTGGTCTCATTCGAGACAACAACGAATCCGCATACAGACAGGAGGTTGTACAATTTGCCTCGTGGTGTAACTGGAACAATCTGGAACTGAACACACTCAAAACCGTAGAAATGGTGATAGACTTTAGAAGAAACCCTCCCACACTACCACCTCTTACAATACTAGACAACACCGTATCAACAATAGAGACCTTCAAATTTCTAGGTTCTACTATATTACATGACCTAAAATGGACACCTAACATCAAAAACGTCATCAAAAAAGCACAACAAAGAATGTTCTTTCTGCGCCAACTCAGGAAGCTCAAACTGCCCAAGGAGCTGCTGATCCAGTCCTACAGAGGGATTATTGAGTCTGTCATCTGCACCTCTATAACTGTCTGGTTTGGTTCTGCAACCCAACAGGACAGACATAGACTTCAGAGGATAATTAGGACTGCAGAAAAAACAATTGCTATCAACCTGCCTTCCATCGAGGATCTGTATACTGCACGAGTCAAAAAGAGGGCTGTGAAAATATTTATCACTCTGCTAAACAAATAATTCTCTCAAGCCAATTACTGCCTGTACTGGTCTGGAGTGGTTAGAGAGGGTCAGGGAAGAGAGCAGATAACAAAGAGGAATGAAGATGGGTGTCAAAGCTGGGGAAAAAAATATATGCCTGTCCCGTTGCCTGTTCCTATAGTGCTTCGTTTTGGGGAACATTTCCAAAAGAGATTAGGAAAACCCCAAACCATAGAAGGAAGACTTAGCCAGCCCCCCACAAAACAGCAATGTCCTACCTGTCAATGAATACTTCAGCTTCAACCATAACAACACAAGAGCAAACAATAAATACAAACTCAAGATTAATCGCTCCAAACTTGATTGCAGGAAATACGACTTCAGCAACAGAGTGGTCAATGTCTGGAATACTCTACCTGACTCTGTGGTTTCTTCCCCTAACCCCCAAAACTTTAACCTTAGACTGTCTACTATTGACCTCACCCCTTTCCTAAGAGGCCTGCATAAGCTCACCAATGTGTATTCCGTCCCTGTCCTATTGTTTCTTTTCTTTTCTTTTTTTCTTATATGTATCCACGTATTCATGACTATGTTTTTACTTATACCTATTATCTTGTAAGCAATTGACAAAATAAATAAAGTAAAGTAAAGTAAAGTAAAGTAAACTTCCATCTTCCCACGGTTGACTGGAGTGGGCAGCTGCTGTTGAGTCTTGCTGACTCAAGTCTTCACACATCGGCTGAGACTGAAAGGGAAGGGGTGAATCAGAGGGCAGCCTTGCCAGTTGCCGTCTGCTGATGTTGCTGCCTTCAAGGAAATCTTGCACCTTGGCAAAGGACGCAGCTGCCTGGCTTAGCCTCACCAAGAACTCCTCAACTCAAAAGCCCCCAGGTTCCTCCTCATGGTTCACTTTCCAGCTCAGCGTGACTACTCCAATCAACGAGCCCCCTCCCCACCCCCAGGAAGTAAGAGATCCAAAGCACAAAGGCAGCAGGTTCAGGTAAGATAATATTCCTGCTTCGGGTTGCTAGGAATGTATTTTCTCTTCATCAGCTGGCTAGAGAAGAGAGCGCTAAAGACCCTCTTAACCACAAGTTACCCACATCTTTCAGCTCTGGATGCTGCTCTTAGACCAAATGCATTCCGAGTCCCTCAAAGGTGGCGTTGGAAACGGGGCAGGGAGGGGAATAGATGGCAAGAGAGGCTCACGCGATTGAGGACTCACCGGCTGCTTGCACCAGGCACAACTAGGGTGGGACTGAATGCACTCATGGCAGGAAGGCTGTGGCTGGCAGGATCCTGAAAAGGAAACACAAGGGACCACAATGACACCTGTCACTCTCCCCACCAAGTCTTCCTTCATCTCTTTCCTGTTCTCCCTTCCTCATTCTACTTTCCCAAAAATCCATAAAGTTGCACACATCCTTCCCGTCTCCTTCTTTGGATCCACTTCCCAAAGAAGCCCTAAAGCAAGGATCTGTCAAGTTAAGGGTAAAGCCATTCCCTTGGAAAATGGATTGGGTGGGGCTGCCCAATAGGATTTTCAATCTGTTGTTCGGTTAGTGGCAAGCTGGACTAGCAAAGAGTGGCCCTTCTGAGACTGTGCTGCCTGGCACCGGCTTTGAATGTCAAGGTTTTGTACATATTTATGTTACATTTCCATCAAGGGTGTGTGAGTAATTAGTTCATTCTGGGATAAATCCTGTAAGGCAGCCAAGTATAAGTTTGTCAAACAAAAACTTATTCATTTTTCTCATCCCGGTATCTTAAAAAGAAGAAGAAGAAGAAGAGCAATCTCTGTCTTTCAGGATATTGAAAATAAAAGCTTAAATGATAACTGGGATAATTTGCAGGAAAGCTTCCAATCTACCACTGGCGACAGGGTTCAGATCGCCAGCGAGGCTTGCAAGCAGAAATCTGCCTTTGGAATAGCAATAGCAATAGCACTTAGACTTATATATCACTTTATAGTGCTTTCCAGCCCTCTCTAAGCAGTTTACAGAATCAGCTTATTGCCCCCCAACAATTTGGGTCCTCATTTCACCCAGAGGTTTCACTGTTTAGCAGTCAAGTCACTCAGGAAATGAACATATGAATTATTTAGTTGTCCAATTAATAAAGTTACCCGTCTCACAAAGCAAGTGACTCTAGGTGGTGTACAACAAAAATGTCACGCATGTCTTAGTGGCCAATGGGTAGTGATTAGAGAGGCCTTCCACTAAAATCTCCTTAAACTCTTTCCTAGATTCTCTGGACTTTCTCCTTTTCTGATTCTAAATTCTTCTCCCTCCAAATACAACAGTAGCGCAGTACAATACAGTAGTAATACAAAAGTTACCCACAGCCAATAAATCTGACAATGACCCCAGTTTGCCAACATTCTTTCCTGATCATCTCTTTCAACCTGATTTTTCCATCTTGGAAATCTCTAAGTCACCTGAATAAACAATGGATGCCAACCTCAGACCAGTGTCACTGCATGGATGCAGGTTTCACTGAATCCACAACAGATGCATACAACTAAGTCAATGCATGTTGGATGACATTGTGAGCGGAAAAAGTTGGGAAAGCATATCAATATAGAACTGCAATATGGACAAAGTTTAGAACTCTATCCCTCCATAAAAGTCCCCGCATTACCAGTCTCTGTTATCTTCTCCCCACTCGTCATTCCTTGGAGCATAAGCAGAATCCCAAGGCGCACAGTCCATCCATCAGAAAGCATGGCCTGGAAAGCAGAGGAAGGAAGAGGAAAGAAAGAAAGGGAGTGAGGGAGAGAAAGAAAAAAAGAAGAAGAAGATAAAGAGATACTTTTAACAATGGCTTTCTTCCTCACCCAAAGAGCAAGATGTTAAAATCACCGTCACAGTGGAAGCTTGGGGGAGGATCTATGATCTGGTGGTTGAACATGTGCTTTGCATATAAAAGCCCCATGTCCAATCCGTGGCAGGTCTAAAGGGTTTTAAAAAGTAACAAAGTTTTGAAATCTCTGCTTGAAAACCCAGAGAACTTGCTAATTAAAGTTGGCTGTGCTGGATTAGACAGCCAATTTATTCCCTTCCAAAGAGACTAAAATGTTCTGACTTAGTTGGCTTTACAAATATAATTTATAAATAAAGGGGCAAAATTTCAGGTAGCTCCCTAAGAATTCACTTGTCCCATTTTGTGGTCCATGAATATATTTTTACAAGCTGGAAATGCAAAGACTCACAAGTTGTGATACCTCTCTCTCTGTCTCTCCCTCTCTCTCTTTCTGCTCCCCCTCCCTTTCACTCCTAACCATTGCATATACCAGAGGTGATATTCAGCAGGTTCTGACCAGTTCTGGAGAACCAGTAATGGAAATTTTGAGTAGTTCAGAGAACCAGCAAATACCACCTCTGACCTCAGATTTTACAGTATCCTTCCCCTGCCACGCCCACCAAGCCACGCCCACAGAACCGGTAGTAAAAATATTTGAATCCCACCACTGATACATACAATATTCTCTAGGGTGTTGCCACTCAGAAGGCCATATTGTGAAAAAAACATTGGGCTAACGAGGTCAATTGCTATAGAACGGAAGGGTTTTTTAGTGCTATTGCATCTTTTGTATGAATTAACTCACAATAGAGCCATATTCATGCTTATTCATTGCCTTATAACTTCAACAGCAATACCTCCACAGTGCTTTACAGTCATCTCTGGACAGCTTACAGAATCAGCATATTGCCCCCAGCAATCTGGGTCCTCATTTTATCGACCTCAGAAGGATGGAAGTCTGAGTCAATGTTGTAATGACGAGGCAGTCGAGTTGTTTGATCATGAACAACTGAATCATGATGATCTTTATTGGAGTCTAGTCTTGCAATTATACACATTTTTAGTTATCCTCCATCACTGGTTAACTTTGGTTACTGCTTAACTTTCGTTACTGTTTAGCACAGTAATCCATACAATTAATTATCTCTAGTTAAAGTCTAACATATGTTTACTTCCTCTCTCTAATCCTCCTTTAGATTAGTGACTTTGTTTACCTGAGTTGTATTTGCTTGGAAACATTCTTTATCTGAGGTTTGCCATCCGAGATTGGAACATTCCTGCAATTACAACTCTACAAGTCAACCTTGAGTCAGTCAGGCCAACCAAAACCAAGCATTTAATAGTGAGTGCCATACCATGTGCATTAATCAAACAGGTGGCAAGAAAGTAGGGGCAGGCAGGCACAACACAGGTTATGTAGACAGTAAACACAGTGTCAGACATAAAGATCTCAAGTGCCTATATACAAATGCACAAAGTCTGTGGAACAAGCAGGGTGAACTCGAACTACGAATACATGAAGATAGATATGATATAGTTAGAATAACAGAAACCTGGTGGGATGAAACCCATGATTGGAACATACTGGTAGAAAGATACAAACTGTTCAAAAAAACCAGACCCCATAAAAGAGGAAGTGGAGTTGCACTGTATGTAAAGGACCACTATATTGCTACAGAAATACATGAAACCAAAGATGAAAACCTTCTAGAATGTATATGGGTCAATATAAAAGAAAAAAAAGAATGACATGGTCATAGGTGTATATTATAGGCCACCCAATCAAGCAGAAAAAATAGATGTCCTTTTTGCCAGCCAACTAACAAACATATGCAGGAAACACACAACAATAGTAATGGGAGACTTCAATTATCCTGATATCAATTGGAAAACTAATTCTGCACCAAGTGAGAAATCAAATAAGTTCCTAACCAACCTAGCTGACAACTTTGTTGTCCAAAAGGTAGAGGGTGAAACTAGAGGGATAGCCATACTGGACTTAATTCTTACAAACAGAGAAGAAGTGATAGAGGGAGTTAAAACTGCAGGAACCTTGGGTGAGAGTGACCATGTCATACTAGAATTCAACATAACACAAACACAAGCAACAGATTTTAAAAGAGCTGATTTCAATAAACTCAGAGAGAACTTGGGAAAGATTCCATGGATGAAAATCCTAAAAGGGAAAACAACTCAAGAATCTTGGGAAACTCTAAAAAGTATGATCATAGAAGCCCAGACCAGCACAATACCACTGAAAAAGAAAAACAAGAAATCCAAGAAGAAACCAGCATGGCTGCACAAAGATCTCTCTGTAAAATTGAAAGAAAAAAAGGACAAGTACAAAAAATGGAAAGAAGGACATAAAACTAAGGCAGAATATCAGCAGATAGCCAGAATCTGCAAAGATGAAGTAAGGATAGCAAAGGCTCAGAATGAACAAAGATTTGCAACAAAAGTCAAAGATAATAAAAAAAGTTTCTTCCAACATGTAAATAACAAGAAAAAAATCAAGGAAACAGTTGGTCCACTAAAGAGAGAAGAAGATGGCAAGGAAGTAACAGGCAACAGAGAGAAAGCAGAACTGCTTAATTCATTCTTTGCATCCGTCTTCACGCAAAAAGAAACTATAGCTCAACCCACCAAAAACATAACTGTAAAAGACAGACCAGAAATAAAAGTTAAAATAAGCATTAAAAAAAATAGTAAGAGAACACCTGTCTGATCTTGATGAAAACAAATCACCGGGGACTGATGGATTACATCCCAGAGTTTTAAAGGAGCTGGCAGAGGTCATCTCAGAACCATTGCACCATATCTTTCAAAAATCCTGGAGCACCGGGGAACTACCAGAGGACTGGAAAAGAGCTGATGTGGTTCCCATCTTCAAAAAAGGAAAAAAAACAGACCCAGGAAACTATAGACCAATCAGCCTAACATCAATACCTGAGAAGATACTGGAAAAGATAATAAAAAAAAAACAGATCTGCCAACATCTAGAAACAAGTAAAGTAATAACTAGCAGTCAGCATGGGTTTGTTAAGAACAGATCATGCCAAACCAATTGTATTTAATTCTTCAACACAGTGACTAAATTAGTAGACCAGCAAAATACTGTGGACATAATATATTTAGATTTCAGCAAGGCATTTGACAAAGTAGACCACAACCTACTTCTTAGTAAGCTAGAAAAAAGTGGAATAGATAGCACCACCACTAGATGGACTCGCAACTGGCTGGCAAACCGTACTCAACGAGTAGTCCTTAATGGGTCTAAGTCTGCATGGAGGGAAGTAAGCAGTGGGGTGCCACAAGGTTCCGTCTTAGGTCCAGTAGTCTTCAATATCTTCATTAACGACTTAGATGAGGTAATCGAAGGGGAACTTACCAAATTTGCAGATGATACTAAGCTGGCAGGAATAGCTAATACCCAAGAAGATAGGCTCAAGATCCAGATGGATCTTGACAGACTAGAACACTGGGCTGTATCTAACAAAATGAAATTCAATGTAGAGAAAAGTAAAGTCCTACACTTAGGCAAGAAAAACCAAAAGTACACATATAGACTGGGTGAAACCAGGCTCAGTAGCAATAACTGTGAGAGGGATCTTGGAGTCTTAGTGGACAACCAGCTAAATATGAGCCAACAGTGTGCAGCAGCCGCCAAAAAAGCTAATGCAATCCTAAGTTGTATTAATAGATGGATACAATCAAGATCAAAGGAAGTATTAATACCACTCTATAAACCCTTAGTAAGACCACACCTAGAGTACTGCATCCAGTTTTGTTCACCACATTATAAAAAAGATGTTGAGACTCTAGAAAAAGTACAGAGAAGAGCAACCAGGATGATTAGGGAAATGGAGGCTAAAACATACAATGAACGGTTGCAAGAACTGGGCTTGGCTAGTCTAGTAAAGAGAAGGACCAGGGGAGACATGATAGCGGTCTTCCAATATTTGAGGGGCTGCCACAGGGAGAAAGGGGTCAAGCTATTTTCTAAAGTGCCTGTAGGCCAGACAAGGAATAATGGATGGAAACTGAACAAGGAGAGATTCAACCTGGAAATAAGGAGAAATTTTCTGACAGTGAGAACAATCAAACAATGGAACAGCTTGCCCTCGGAAGTTGTGGAAGCGCCATCACTTGAGACTTTCAAGAAGAGATTGGACTGCCATTTGTCAGAAATGGTGTAGGGTCTCCTGCTGGGCGGGGGTTTGGACTAGATCAGTGGTCCCCAACCTTTTTTGTACCAGGGACCAGTTTCACGCAGGAAAACTTTTTCAAGGACTGGTTAGGGTTATTTATTTATTTATTTATTTATTTATTTATTTATTTTATTTACTATTACACTATCAACTCACCAAAATTAACCAATGTTGGAGGATTACTAAAAATGTGTATAAATGCAAGACTAGACTCCAATAAAGTCATCATGATTCAGTTGATCATGATCAAACAAAAATATATGTTTGGCAAAAATATATGTTTTCTCCAAAAGCGTTTTGTAAGGTAATAATCCGCAATTCAGATTTTACATTTAGGATGGGTTTGATCTCCCATATGGTCTTCAGATTTCCACAATCTCAACAATTGTAAGGTGTGTGGGGAATTCAGAGAGTCCAAGTCCACACATTTTAAAGTTGTTGAGGTTCAGAAATCCAGGCATATAAGGAATTCCGGGGATTCATTCCAAATAACCGGAGAGCCCACTTCTTTCCGGATCTCTCTCACCCCATTTTGCTGCAACCCCTTGGCAAGCAGAGCATTGTCTAGAATTCTTCCAACTGAAATAAGACTTTCAATTACCTGGGAATAAATCCATATTAAACCAGTCAAACTTTTAGTAGATATTCACTGTGTAGCTTGGCTAAAGCAACATTCTGCCCTGTGTGTTTTAGGATTCTCGTCTCTTTCGCTCTCTTCTCTTCTCCTCTCCCGGTTGTTTCGGGCGGCGACTGCCTTCGCCTCCGCCTGGTGCCTTTCGTCGCATACCCTTGTCCTCTCCCGGCTGACAGCTCCGCCTCCGCCACCGCCACCGAGCCATGGCCCCGGCGCCCCTCCAGCACCCCAGACAAGTGCAGGGCTGCTTTTGGGGGCTCCTGCGAGGGGTCTGGATCGGGATCTGAACCCCTTCATTCCACCCCACTCCAGCTTTCAGCTCACATGCTTCTCTCTCACTTTCGCTCTCGCTCCCTTTCCCCAGGCGGAAAGAGGCGCTTCGTGGCGGAGCCACTGAGGCAAGCTTTCTCCCCACCTCGCGTTCCTTTCTCCCTCAGGCCGCTGACTGGCGCTGCTGAGGGCAGACTTCCCTTTGGCCGGAGACATCATTTTTTTCACAGCTAAACAGATAGAAATACGGCCAGATTTCTCGTATTTGGCTGGAAAAACGGCCAGATGGCAACCCTGTTCAATGTCCCCTTTTTCTCCAGCCACGCACGGCGTGGAGCTGACGTTTTTGGTCGAGGCTGAGGGACGGTGTCAAAACCAGCACTTGATCCAGCACGTCGAAACAAGATGGCGCCCAAGCAAAGTAGGCGGCCCGTTCCAAAATGATCCACGGACCGGTACCGGTCCGGGAACCGGCAGTTGGGGACCCCTGGACTAGATGACCTACAAGGTCCCTTCCAACTCTGATTACCTGTTATCTATTTGCTAGACCAATACTTGGATCAAACTCCTGGCAATGAGCAGAATTAGACTGCAATACTGCAATCTAATTACTGTGCCACCCAGTTCAACTTTAATACCCTGGGAAATTAATGAAATGATGCAAAACTGTATTTCAACATCTTTTTTCTGCACAACATAATGAGTCAAAATATACATTTTAAACAAAAGTAACTTGCCTGCTTTGAGTCATTTTCTTCATAGATAGAGTTAGGAAATGTAATGGAAAGTTATTCTTATGACTTGGGTCAAAGAAAATCAAAGCTAAAAAAATGCTCCACCCTAACCGCTTCTACTCAAAGTATTTTTGGAAAGAAGTGATTTTTTTCCCCCACAGATAAAAATTAGCTAAATTGTTGCTCAACATTCCACAAAGTAGAAACTAAACAAAATTTTAAAACCAAGCCAGAAGTACATACATGCTTAAAATGATTCTCACATCGCTTAAATACCGTATTTGCCGGCGTATAAGACGACTTTTTTGCCCTGAAAAACATGCCTCCAAGTGGGGGGGTCGTCTTATACGGCGAGTATATAACAAAGGTCGTCTTATACGCCGGCAAATACGTTGTTGTCACTCGGTGCAAGAGCGACGGGGCGGAGCTCCGCAACTGCGAAGCCCCTTCAAGCCCAGCCGGAGTCTCTCTTCCTCCTCCTCCCCACCCACCCACCCATCCACTCCGTTCGTGCGAGCGGACAGGCAGGCTCCAGGCTTTGCCCCCATCCCTCACCTCCTTCCATCCCCCTCCACCACCCCCCCAGTGGCAGAAACTTCGCCGCACGTGGGGACGAGTGGAGGGTGGGAGAGCAGCACGCAGCTCAAAGCTGAGAAAGCGCCATCCTTGCTTTTGTGCTTCGGGAAGAGTTCGTGTTTTTGTTTTTTTGTTTTTCTCCCAGGAATGGGATGCTGCTCGTGCGATTTTCTTTGGGAAGTTTTCTCTTCCCGGTTTCAGCCTTTGCTCGAATCCTCCCCCCATTCACTTCTGGAAAGGATGCTTGTGTAACTCTTTTCCTAAGCGTTGCTGGGGTGGAGGGGGGGCAGTGTGCAGCGTGAGCGAGAGGCTCTTTTCCTTTCTCCCTGAGCGCAAACCGTCTGCCTTCTTCTCTCTTGGACGGACCGAGCAAGGCTAATAAGATAATAATAAGATAATAAGATAAGATCCTAAGCGTTGTGGAAACAGATCTGGATCTCATTGGAGAAAGGTAGCAAATGAATGAACTGGACTTTTGGCAAGTCTCGGGGTAGGAACTCGACGCTTTCTGGAAAGTTAGTGAGCAGGAAAATAGACATCCTTTCCGCTTTCTCCCAGCGTGGGTATTTCATTATCCCTCCCTGTAAGAAGTAACAACCACAAAGCCAAGGGAAAAAACGATGCGCAGGAAAAAGCCACAGTAGGAAGCAAAGATTTCTCCCCCCCCACCCTCTCTCTCTGAAATAATTAATGTCGCAATCAGTGTGGTGCACCCTTGGAGACAAATTGGTTGGGGAGGTGGAAAGATATTAAGAAACAACTCGACTGTTTTTCGTCCAGTTTTATTTTTATTTATTTATTTTCCCCTGAAAAAAGCAGATCGCTCAACGGTGTCACAAAGAAAGGGAGAGGAATTGAGTGCCAGCCTGAGAAAGGCGAAGCTGCCTCTCTAAAGCATTTTGGTGGCTTTGTAAGTTTGGGGGAAAGGGGCGGGGGTGTCAATCAAGAATTATATCCAGAATACCCCAAGTGTTACAACTTACCGTATTTGCCGGCGTATGACTTTTTTGCCCTGAAAAACATGCCTCCAAGTGGGGGGGTCGTCTTATACGGCGAGTATATAACAAACTCTATATTTTGAGTGGAAATGTTGGGGGCTCGTCTTATACGCCCAGTCGTCTTATACGCCGGCAAATACGGTAAGTAAAATTAGAAAAAAGACACCATAAAATCAAAACAACTAAAATATTCACCAGATTAAATTTTTGATTTATTTTCCCCTCTGCAAAATTGCTGCATTTCCCTAAAATAAACACAGGGTGCTCCTTTAGGAGTAGTAAACATATTTAAGCACTTAAAAGATACAATTATCATCTGCTGAGTTGGCTTCTCTTCATAGTTTCCAATACTCAACCAGATAAGTATTCCTTTTCCCTGTTTTATAAGGAATGCTGAAAAACATTTGCATCTCTTTTGCAGTGCTTGAACTCCATGGACATATGTGCAAAATAAAAGGTCTGTTACATAATTTTTATAACCTCATCAAACCCACTATTATCAGTAAGAGAACTGTATTCTGCATATCAAGGATTGCACTGTATTTAGAGTTCTTGTCCCGAGATTCAAAAATCAGATTAATAGAAACAATTTCTGGAATTGCCTCCTCAACTGCAAGCTTCTGGCTGAAAATGGAAACTTCTCTCATTTCCCATGAACCACACCACCAAGCTTCCAAATTTGTTACTTCAACACATCCATTTCTTTCCTTCAAAAAGGATTAGTCCAGCCGCATAGTGCAGTGGCAATTTCTTAAAGTTATTATTTCTTTGTTTTCCTGGGACTGAAAAACAGAAGACAAATATAGAAATACAAGTTTTAAAAGAGGAAATTAAAAACTGAAAGAAGTTCAAGTCAAATAACAATTATTACAGTTCTGTGAACATTGCTACAATTCTATTTTTAAACAAGAAATTGGACCTTGGCTTTATATTGTCGAGTCTTTCCTTTACATCAAAAAAGGTACAAATGTACAAAGTCAAAGGGTGCCACACTGTTGAGCTGATTTTGGTTACACAAATGTTACTCTAGCAACACTTGATGATTTTATAAGCAGTGGTCCAAGTATAGCATATACAAAATTCTATACTGAGGAATTTTAAATTTTGGGAGTATAGTTTTAACACAATATTAGCATCCTTAACCTTTAATTTCTTTCTAAATGTCTGATTCATGATAATAATACTCAACCACTGCAAGGCAAACAAACCATGCATATTAATGTATCTTGAAATTTATTTTATCTTCAAGATAAAGGGGGTAATTAAAACATTCCCTGGGGGGTTCAATAAATTTGGAAAAATATTTTGATAAATAGATTTCATTTTAGAATCATAGGAAACATATTTCACATTGTTAAAAGTCTGAAAGTATAGATTATTGAAACGCGGAGGTTCCAAATCTCTATCTCAGTTTTTACATGATTTAACTATGTTTAACTGCATTACATTTTAAATTATCAGTGAAACAGAATTGTTAATTTAATCTTTAAAAAAAACTGTCTAGTATATTCAAAACTATGGGTTTCTGAGGTAAGCCAATGCATCTAGTCCAGAGAACATATCAGATAATTCTACTCAGTGTTTTGCCATTCAGCTATCTTTGGCAAATTATATAGATTTCGTTTGTAACTTTTCAAAAGTTTTGAAAGCACCATTAACAGTTTGCTAATCTGTTAGCTGCTTCTGGAATTTATTTATTTATTTCTTCTTGTTTATATAACTGGCCACCTCACAAGAAGTGATGAGCTGTGATAAAATGAAGGGAACATATATCCTTTAAGAACAGTTAGCATTTTAATATAGAGGAATGACCAGTTGCCCTGTGCATAGAGATAAGAACCTTTTAACCAATATTACTTTAAAATGCAATGCAGCCTTCTTGAGGATGAAGATTTGCAAAGCGTAGACCATGGGTGTCAAACTCACAGCCCGCTGGCCAGATGCATCATGCGCTGGCCACCCCCACCCCCAGTTTAGCGAAGGGGGAAAAAGTTGCTATATGTCACGTGATGACAACGTGACACTGCCAGTTTGACATCCCGTTGTAGACCAATAAACCACTTTTCCTATCAGTCCCAATGTTGTGTTTCCAAAGGCATGTAAGTAATTTATCTGACTACTAATCAGAAGGAAGCACAATTAAATTATTCTTCTCCAAACTCATTTGGAAACAAACAAAAAAATCAAAAAACCCAACCCCCAAAAAACTCAAGCCCAACTCTTATGAAAGCACCCTTGGAAATTATGGTAATTCTCTCCGTATTTCATGAATCTTATCCACAGGTAAATATGCAACTGTAAAAGAAGTGATTTAACAGCCATCGCTTGCTTTTCCTGCCCCACCCTACTCAACAGGAAACAATATAGTAGGCTGAATTTTCAAAAATGTCTTTTAAAGGTAAAGGATTCCTTTAAATAAAGATGAAAGAAACAGATAACGTACAAAACCTGAAAGTGTAATAGAACTGTACACAGCACCAGCGACTGTTTGGATTCTGTTTAAAGAGTGAGCAAATAAAGGATGCCAGTTGCGAAGAAAAAAATAATTAAATCAAAGCTCTGGATTCTAAAATCTGGTTTTTGAAGTGAGTCAGAGAAGCACAAACTGTTTAGACATTGGTGCATACCGTACATATGGCAGCAGCAACCATATACAAAGCAAACAGAAACCTTAACCTTTAACAGTTAGAAAAATTAATCAGTGGAATGGCTTGTCTCCAGAAGTTGTAGCTGTTCCATCACTGGAAGTCTTTCAGAAAATTTGTTTGAAATGGTATAGGGTTTCCTGCTTGAGCAAGGGTTTGGACTAGAAGACCTCCAAGGTCCCTTCCAACTCTGTTATTCTGTTAAGTCCTTTTTGTCATATTTTTGTTACTTATGAAGGACTTTACACTATGGCATGACAGTGCTGTTGTCAATATAAACGCACACACACACACTTTATTATTTAAAGTGCTACCCTTCTGCCATTTAGTCGATGATAAATGAGCAATATGGATTCAATTCATCTGAAGCAGTGCAGAAATCTTTTAGCTTGCCCCATTTAGGAAATAATGCACTGTGTGGTTCTGAAGAATCTTTAAACACATGCACAAAAGCTCAGCTAAAACTGCTTTTGGTGTTAATTTCCGTTGTATTGTCTTTCCGATAAGTATTTTGCTTGAGGTTAGTGGATGGTAACAGATGATACCACAACTCACACCTGTTGTGGCTTCAAAAATAGTGGGGTGTGATGATATTTCCAGACCAAGAAGATTGAATATGCATCAAAATGTTTTCTTTTCCTTTTTTTAGGAGTGAAAATAAAACTTTAAATGTAATCACATATACAGTTCTGTGTGGTTCTAGAGCCATTTCCAAATAGTCCTTTAAGAATAACATCAAATTATTTCACCTTTGGCTACCTATTAAAGAAATTCTTTTCAAATAAACATATACACGTTTATTATTTACAAAGAAACTATAGTTTCCAAAGTTCAGTAATAATGCTTTGGGCAGAAAAACAGAAAAGGAATGTTTTAAATGATGATGAATTAACAGAGTCTACAGATTAAATTCTTTTTCAAATAAACATATACAAGATTATTATTCACAAAGCTACCATAGACTCCAAAGTTCAATAATAATGCTTCGGGCAGAAAAACAGAAAAGGAATATTTTAAATGATGATTAGTTAACAGAATCTACAGATTAAAAGACCTGGGAGAAAAATATAGAAAAAAAATAGAACAAAGAGAGTTGATAAGATTAATTATTCAACATCCATAGATGGATGATAATGCGTTTAACATTATACAGAACATTTTGTTCAACAAAAGATTTCTTCTGTCCCTTCCTTTTTCTTCTCCCCCACCTGGGATTGATTTACATTTTCTGCCACTAGTTATAAAGTGGAAACACACCTTGCTTGGGTTTTGATTTATGCCTTTTTGAAATTAATAGTATTTAAGCATACTATTCATCCTTTGAAATCTCACCAGCTTTCAGAGATTTCTGAATCCTACCCATTTTTAAAAAAGCTAATCACAAGCCTCAAAATATGATGGGTCAGCTCTTGGTTATGCTGGCTGGGAAATTTGGAAGCTTTTTAAGGATCAGTATATCTGGAGATTAAAATGGTGACATAAATGGTAGATAAAAACCCAGAGTCGCCTTTTAGGGCAGGTGGGTGACATAAAAATATAATAAATAAATTAAATAAACAGTGATCATACATTTTATGAAGGTTTTTTTTAATATCAAAATCTTGGGTTTTTTTCCTCACTTTGGAAAATGGGCTTAGAACTGATGAAAGATGATGATTAGCAAATATTCATGCAAAGCTGCCTTTATCATAAGATTCGTTCTTTGAAATCCCCTTGCCCTAGTTCATAAGACCAAGCATATATGCTGAAACTCCTCTTTGCAGTTCAAGAAACTAGGAGGGTCCCTTCTGAGATGTGGGTCACACCCCATTCCTTCAGCAGGCTCAGCTGCCTCTTATCCGACCATTGCCTGATCTGGGTTGCTTCTCTCTTTGGTTAGTTTCCATCCATTGCTTCTTGTCCTTCCTTCAAGTCCTTTGGGAAAAAAAAGTCAATGAGAGGGATGTGGCACTGTAGTGCAAGTCCCACTCATACTAAAGAGGTATGGCTTGCATCACCCTTGTGCTGCTGCCCCCATGCTTGCAAGTTCAAGATAGGTTACATTCTGGATAACTCTTATATCACTGCCTATAGTCCTTGTGTTTCCTGGCAGTCCCATTCAGGACTACCCAGAACCAGACCTGCTTGGTTTCTGAACTTCTACAAGGTCAGCCAGTCATTATCGGCATGCAATGCCCACCTTGTTATGTTTAGCAACAGGAACTTTTCCTGACCTTTTATGGGATTCTGATCCACAACTTGCTGAGATTCATTTAGTTTATTCAGACCTGGGGAACACAAAGGTGAAATATTGCACTTTGAACAGTCACGTGGAACATGTCCAATCTGTCCTTGCTCTCTTCAAAATCAGTGAAGCCCCAGGAGATATTTAGAAGAGAAAGGCAGAGATATGATTTGAGTCTCTGGAAACAACAAGCAAGCAAACAAAAATAATTTTGCTAAATGGGTGGAAAACCAAAGAAGATGTTTAGGAAATGATAAAATTTACAGGCAGCAGAAACCACCCTGCTTGCATTATGAAGCATTTTTTATGAAAACTGCTGTGAGAAAAGAGAAATATCCTTTTTAAAAATAGATATCTATCTGAGGCTATTATCATTATATGTCAGTTCTGGGGAAAGGATAGAAAGAGGTGTGTCCAATTACAACGTTCCTCATTTTATCATCCTGATGTTGAAGTGACAGGATGATTAAATGGGTGAAATGGAAGATGTGATCTTTTGATCTTGAAGCAGTACATGGAAACTGATAATTACTTGTTCTCTTTCCTATCATCTACTGTCTGAGATCTGTGACTCCAAAATTACCCAGAACAAAAATCTTTGGTATGATGGAAGCATAAGTCCTACCACATCATTACTCCTCTTCCTTATCTATAAAATATACAACAAGTGAAATGAATAATTAATGTTTGAGTAAAAACAAGATGCTCCCTGAAGACAGATGAATATTTCACAGAGAAAATATCACGATTTTTCATTTTACATCTCCGCATGCAACTAAGCAAAACTGCCTATTTCTGTGAAAGCAAGTTCGTATCTGAAAGCTGTAATTCTGATCATTCAGTCAATGTAAGCCAAATAGGATCAAACTCAACAGGTCCCAAATATTATTCCAAAGAAATGCTTGGCTTGTAAAGAAAGAGGGTTTTTTCCTGACCCCAAACACACTTCGTCAAATACATCCAGTTGGGTTTACCCTCTTTAAATGACTAGTCACTCACCACATCTCCTTGTTGCTTTTGTTATAGCAGAAGTAAACCCTGTTGTGTTCTTACTATTAGTCAAACAAAAGACACTTGAATGAGTTTCTTTTCTTGTGCTTCCTTTACTGAAATTTCTAGAAGAACTCACTCAGAGGTCACTCCAGAGCATGAACTAGAAGAAATTGTGGATAATTGCCCTGTTTGAATCAATGTGCTTTATTTTCTTCCTTCATTCAGAAACTGATAGTAACTTGCTATTTGACCCAGTACAACAGGGTTTCCCAACTTTAAGATGTGTGGATTTCAACTCCCAGAATTCTCTAGCTGGCTAGGGAATTCTGGGAGTTGAAGTTCACATGTCTTAAAATGGCCAAGGCTGGGAAACCCTGCAGTAGAAAGAGCAAGTAGAGATGCCATGGGAAGAAACATAAGCTATGTCACCCCTCCAAAAAATATCTGAGCTAAGAAGTTATCTTAGTGTGTGTGTGTGTTTTCCTCCCGAGGATCAACCCCATGATCATTAAAAAAAATTGATCAAATAATTTCTCTGCCACTAACAGGCTAGAAATGTGCTTTTCCTACACCTGGTCCTCTTTTTAAAAAAAGGGAAGGCAGTGATGCTTCCTGATGGTAAAAGATATTCTAGAAGTAGAAAGGAGTCGTTGTGTTGTATGAAATTAATTCTAAGCAATAAATCAATTTTTAAAAAATCAGTGAAGAATCTGATGGGTATTTCCAAAGAAAAGATCTGCTTCTCACTTCACATTTTAAAACTGGAAATAAAACAGCAGCTTGAAATTTCCATTACCAGTTAGTAAAAACACACAGCCCAGCTTCCAGCTGCATGGGTTTCCTGCTGCCCTCTAAGAGTGTTGATGGATTGGGGCTCTAATGAACAAAGGTAGTCATTGAGCCCTTTCTATGTTCCACAGAACTTAGTACAACTAAGCTAAAGAACTGCAGATGCTGGGTTTGCGTTGAAAGAATAGATACAGGAAATACAAACATCCAGTTGGATTGTGAAAATAATCACAGCTTTCCTTCACATTATATCTTTGAAAAATGACAGGAAAACAACCGCAAATTTAGAGAACAGAATTGCATTTGCCATATACTCACATATATACAGACATAAACACCCACCCACTCTTCCACCCCTCCGCCCCACCACAACAACAGAAGATAACTTCGTAGCTGATTGGGCATTATAGGCCCACTTAATGAGAAAGAATATCAGAGCAAAAAAATGGATTTGAACCTAGACACTTTATCAAGTGAGAGACATATTTAATATACATATATAATCTGTCCCCTGCAGTCTGGCAGACCTCCATCTATTCATTTATTTGTTCATTCGTTCATTCATTCATTCAATCAATTTTTTTATAGCCAAGTCTACCAAGTGATTCTGGGCAACTTGCAATTCTAAAATAATAAAAAAACAATAAAAATAGAAAAGCATCCAGAAAATAAAGTTTTGAAGACCTAGCTTTTCCCTCAAGCATTGGGAGAAGTCTAAATAATTGCATATTAGAATTGATTTTTATTGGGCTTTTTTTGATTGGTTGTGTTCTATAGCTTTAATGTGACTTTGTATGTCTTTTAATTTTTGATTGGGAGGTGCCCAGGAAAGATGGGCAGCTATATGAATGTTTATAATAAATAAATAAACAAATAAACAGGCAAATAAATAGAGTTTTTTTATGTGGCCATAGGAGCAGTGTGGTGGCCTAGTGGCAAAGGTGTTCCCCTTCCCTCTTCCCCAAACCCCAAAAATCTTCCCCAAACCCCAAAAACTTTAACCTTAGACTGTCTACTATTGACCTCACCCCTTTCCTAAGAGGTCTGTAGGGGGCGTGCATAAGCGCACCAACGTGCCTACCGTCCCTGTCCTATTGTTTCTCTTATTCTTTTATTTTTTTTATATGTACCCATTTCATGTATTCACAACTATGTATACACTTATACTTATTATCTTGTAAACAATTGGCAAATCAAATAAATAAATAAAAATAAAAGGTTCAGATTTCAAACCTAGACAGTTTCTTTCTTAAGGTACAAAGAAAAAAATATCTGCTGTGAACATCAGGAAGAGCATTAGGAAGGTCATCCGGCCAGTAAATGTTCAGCTCTACCTAGTTGCCCTGCCCCTGCCCCTAATTAAGGGATCGCTACTACTTTTTTTTCGTAAAAAATAAAATAAAATGAGGCCACAATAACACAATGCTTCATTTGCAAATTGTAAATAACCAAACCCTAGTTTAGTTCTTATGTAGGTTTTCTTAATTTTGTTTTTATATTTATGTTTATACCATTTTGTAAGTTGCCTTATTGGTGATATGGACATCATATAAATTTAATAAAAAATAAAAAATAAAAATCACATTAAAATCAAAAAGACAAATGCAGCACTTTATCCATCAAAAGTACTGTACATTAGAGAAATTAAAGATAGTCCAGAGATGATGAGGATTTGATTATTTAAAGAAGCATAAACACCTATGATTTTTATGAAGTTTCAGAATTAATATTTAAATGAAGCTACCCATTTAATTTACACCCCTAAAATGTTAGAAAATTGCAGGGCAGAATTCAGGTTGGGGGATATTGCTTGTGTATTTTTCAGCAAGAGCTTGGTGTGAGAATTTGACACCTTGATTGTTCTGTACCATGATTTTTTTTTTCCTGAGTTCAGAATCTTTCCAATTTCCTCAATCTCAGCAAAATCATTTAAAGTTTGGATAGATGCTTCCCTGCTGCTTTGGTTAAATAATTGGAAGTGGGGAAAATGTGTACTGTCACAAACCATATTCAGATCGGCCTCTTCCCAGTCCTACTCATGCGAAGTGCCTGTCATGACTGCAGATGGGCATATATCTTGTAAGCATGGAGGCTCCTTTTCAGAAATCAACCATTCATAGGGTAGGAAGCCAAGTAATTCTTTAAAATAGCCATATATTCTTTAAGTATAACTTATAACGGTGTTGACATTGACCCTGTAGCCTCAGACTTTTTCCTTCTTAAACACCAGAGCTGAAAAGTGTGACATGCCAAGAGGAAGAGAAAGTGGTGGAGTGGGGAAGGGGACCAATTTGCAGTAAGGTGATCATTCATTGGCATGTACTTTCCTTCCTTCCTTGGACCCTGTTGTGTGATTGCCAGCTACTGCCTAGTGTGACTGTGCCATTAACTGCAGTGAGAATATAGCAGCCCTTCATGGAGTATTGGTGGTGGTGGGGTTTTTTTTAAGAAGAAAAACACTGTCAAAAATTCGTTTGGGGTTTTGTCACCCAGGGATGCCCTTCAAAAGTACAAAGGCCGACTCACAGCAGATAACAGTTGCATTGACTTCTCCCTTTCAGTTTGAAACACAAATATTTCCACACCTTGCAAATAGAAGCAAATAAACAGGCCAAAATTACAAGCAGAACTTACCACATTTCAGCCTTTGACACACCTGGTAGTAAGAACTGCTTGGGGCAGAGGGATCTCCCTGAGCAAGTGCAGGAACAGCCTTAAGAATTGTTTCCTAGTTCAAAGGAGCTGTAACCGAGTTGATCAGAGACTTCCTCCAGTTGTTCTTAGTTCTGCTGGTGCATGCCTCTTTCCTTATGTTCTATGGTCTAAGAAGAAAGCAGAGAGGTCTTGCAGAGGGGAATCCCCTGTCCTTGAACCAGCTCCACGGAGGGAACTAAGAGCTGAGCAGAGAACAAGAAAGAGTTGGTGATGGGAGGGACTTTAACAGATGAAGCTTTTCATGGCCAAGGGAGAAGCGTGACTTATCAGAGCCCCATACTATCTCTCTTCCCCAATCTGCCGTCTTGTGGTTTAGCAATGCTGATGGGAATATGCACATCTGGAGCACATCAAGAAAGCTCTTTGCTAACTATCAGCTCATGATCACATGGAGCTACCCTTAAAAAAAAAAAAGGCAGGCAACAGACTGGCAAAATGTTAGGTTGTGAAAAGCTTTGCCTGTTGAATAGCAGTCTATCACTGGCAAATGCTGAGGATAATCCATCAAATCCTCCTCTAGGCTTACAGTGCAAATACCAATAGTTTCCTATTCTTCCTAGAAATGTCATCAAATCTCCCCACAGCTACAACAGCTACATTCAGTGTATCAGCCTTCCTTCCCCCAGAAAATTCATCTGCACGGTTCCAAAGAACTAAGCAATTTTAGAAAATCAGAAAGCAGTGGGTGGGTGGCGGCGCTATATTATGATAATCACCATGGCAAAAAGCAATACTTGGTTTTTACCATCTGATTATTAAAAAAAAAAAAAAAAAACCCATGTGTTTCCTAAAAACTGGCCAAACTTAGCCACTGCTCCCATCTCAATTGTGCCCATATACAATTTCCACTTTTTTATTTCATCTTCATCATAGTCTTTGGGTGGGGGGAATGATACATACTTAATTGTGCCAATATGAAAGATACTGCTTAAAAAACAGATGATGGAGGGTATCACTATTCAGGTCTGCTTTAATGCACACAACGGGTTTGTATTCAGAAGTATGTTTGTTTTTATTAATTAATTTGTTAGCTTTATCTATCTATCTTTAGGAGGTCAAGGTGAGTATATAGCCAGTTTGGTCCAGTGATTAAGGCACCAGACTAAAAACTCAGAGAGCATGAATTCAAGTCCTGCCTTTGCTATGACAGCTAGCTGGATGACCTTGGGCCAGTCACTCTCTCTCAGCACAGCCACCTCACAGGGTGATTGTTGTGGGGAAAATACGAGGACGAAGGTGCGCTTGATATGTTCACCATATTGAATTATTTGTAAAGACAATAAAGGCAGGATATAAATAAATAAAATAAACATTTCCTTAACAACAAGATAGGCTGAACTGAGTGACTGGTCCAAAATTCTACAGTAAGCTTCCATGCCTGAGGGTAAACCATACCTGTGTCTCTCCTGGTGTTGCTTTTATATTTTTTTAAAAAATAAATGATTAATTTTTATTAAAAGAAAATTTTGTAAAGTTTCTTTTAAAAAGTACAGAGTCATGAAGAAGACATTTAAAAAGACAAAGATTCTAAAGGGTAAAAGAAAAAGTGAAGAATAACAAAAAGAAAGAAAGAAAAAGAAAGCTATCAGAAGAAGTGACTTCCGATCTTCTTTGCTGCAGTTACAAATGCTATGTTTGTATTGCATATCAGAGTTCCCTTCTTCCCATAAACAAACCTTTTAAATCAATAAATCCTGAAGTCTGCGATTCATTTTTATCCATCTCAAGCAAAAAAAAGTCTTTTATAAAAATAGTTTTTCCCTCCTTAATCAAACAAGACCACTTAGCATTTCTGTAAACTCGGCCATTTTCATAATCCATTCCTCCATTATTGGTGTTTCTGTAGTCTTCCCTCTTTGTGCATACAACAGCTTCATTGCAGTTACCACTGCAGTTAAATCAATCATCGTGAACTTTTTCTAGGTGAGTGTCGGTAAGAGAAAAGTTCTGGTTTCATCTGAATATTAATTTTTTTAAAATTCTGTGTCACGGAATATATATTGGTGTCCAATATTTTCTTGCTTTTTCACAAAAGTTCATGAACTTAGCATTCTGACTGCCACACCAGACTGGTTCTCTGGTGCGTGAAATTGGAGTTACCATGAGGAAAATAAATAAAGTTGCAGCCTATGAAGTGCATCTAAGAAGTATCTCATGGGATTCAGAGAGAAGAAGAATGATAAAGAACAGAATTGAAAAGTGAGTTTTTCTAAAGGGCAAAAGCATGCCTTGTCTCACAATGAATATAACAAGGTCAGATACTTGTTTCTCCGATTCTGTCAGCTTTTCTCACCACGGCACCCTTCAGAGGTTTTGGAGCACGGCTCCCATAAACTCCAGCTAGCTGACTCAAAAGTTTTTGCTTGAAGGGCACCAGTAAGAGAAAGGTGGTGAATACAGTGGTTAATTACATCATTGTGTACAGATAAAATCAAGAATTAGATCTGTGTCGCAAAGTAAAGCGAGAAACAAAATAAGCACCAGACAATCTCATTTGAAGCAATAAATGTTGCTTCATGGGGCTACAGCCAGGCTAAAAATCTTGCCTGTCATAGATCTGCTGTCAGTTGGGAGAAGGGCCCCAGCAAAATTCCTAAACTCATCCCCAGCATATTCTGATAATGTTTTCAGTGGGAGAAACACTTGAGGGAGATGCCTGCCTGAAAATCAAGAGACCCTTTGACAATCTGGAGAGGAAGACAGCACTGACTGAGTGAAGAAAGCTAAAATGTTGAGGTCAATGGGCAGAAGATATCTATTTATGTTCCTCATTATTTTAACTCAAGATAAACAACTTGGTATTTGCAGCCCCTAAAATGGGGTGGAAGGACTGAGTGCAGTGTCCAAGTCTCAGTGTCCTGCATTTTGGGGGAAGTCACTGCATGCAATAGCAGTTGCCCAATTGTAATCCGATACAAACTGCTAGTCGGAGAAAATACACCTTATTTTTTGTAGCTCATCCCAACATAGCATTGAAGCCCATTTTGCAATAAAAGCAATAAAGTTTGGAGGTATGTAACCTGCGGGGGGAGGGTGTTGCACTGCTTTGGATTAGCTGTGCAACTACGAGCCCCCATTGCTGCACTCATCCCTGGCTCCACTGAGAGACGAGATGAAGTTTTGTTACTCCACTTTTTAAAAAAAAATTGCTACATGCTCTTTCCCCAATTGGCAAAGAATCAGGTCTAAACTTACCTATTGGCTCCTCTAGGTAAAGGAAGCTTTGTGATGTTGTGAAATCAGGAGCAGATGAAAAACGACTTTTTTTTTTTAGGTGCCAAATGTTGTGACTGAACTTTTCTTGTTTCAGATTGATTTGGCTCCTCTCTTTCATACTTTCTTACCCTCCTCTTTCTTGATGTATAAAACAAAACAGTATGTTTGAGAACACACTTTGCAGCTTTTCTTTGGTTTTCAATGACTCTTTTTTTGTTTTAGTTTAATCTGATCATTTTAATTGTTATTAAAATTCAAATCCAAACTTGTTTCTACGGTACTATTTTGTTCAAGGCAGTTGCTATACTTGGATTTTGGTCATACTTTTCATATAACATCAATGAATTTTTATTCTGTGTGCATTTTTAAAGAAAAGTATACATAAAGCATCTGGAGTTAGAACTATCTCTTTTCACTTTTATGCTGTAATAAATCACAGGTACGCAGAGATTCCCAGAGGCTCACAGGTTTGTAGAAAGTTAGCACTTACCCTCTCCTAAAATAATGAAATATTTTGAGAAATATTAAAAAGGCAAAATATTATACTTCCTTGGATGAGAAATGGAGAAACATGCTCTTGGAAAGCAGCCCTCACGTTTCTTAATAGCCCTCAACAAATGTCAGCACTTGAGAGATATAGAGATAGCTAGCTCTATTCATAAGGAAATACCTTCACCCACGGGTGGGATTCAAATTTTTAACAACCAGTTCTGTGGGCGTGGCTTAGGTGATGGGTATGGCTTGGTGGTCATGTGACTGGGTGGACATGGCTTGGTGGTCATGTTATTGGCTGGGTGTGGCCAACTCAATACCACTCACATCAAGGCACGCATCTCCTCGCCTGGCCTCTCATGACTGTAGGGATGCTGCAACAGTCGTAAGTGTGAAAAATGGTCATAAGTCACTTTTTTCAGTGCCATTGTAACTTTGAATGGTCACTCCACACAAGCAAAGTACCAGCAAAGGAGGGGAAAAAAACTCCAGAGAAGATCCTGAGACAGGAAGTCTAGTCCTATCAAGAATGTAATAAGGGTCAACGGAGAGGCAGTTTCTGTAAGCAACACCAGAATGTTTCCTTCCTGCCTTCCTTACAGGATTAGGCCAGTAATTTCTTCTAACAACCGGTTCTCCAAACTGTTTAGAATGTTAACAACTGGTTCTAGAGAATAGGTGCGAACTGGTAGAATCCCACCCCTGCCTTCACCCAAGATCCAAGAAAGGCAAAATTAGCTCTCAGCCACAATAGGAATTGCCCAAAGCCCCTTTATTGCATCCTCAGTTTCAACCCCCAACCCCAGGAGTCCAAACTTCAACCAAACTTAGCTCAGACAAACTTCTAGGATTTGTACATGGCCTTATAGGAATCTGACAACAGCCAATAGAATACATGTTCTAGAACAGGAAGCTCAAGTGAAAAGGCCAAGAGAAGGTATAAATACCCCCCCACACACACACTCTCAACTCCATACTGTCAGCTACACCAGAACTACCAACATGTGGTTCTGTTCATCAATAAATGGACCTTCTTTCCAATCATCCTCCAGCCTCCATTTTTTCTCCAGTGCCTTTCTCCCAGCTTGGAATGGAACCAAATGGATATTTCTTCTAACAGGTTATAGTTTATTAGGAGAAAGAACAAATTCAGAATTTATTCCTTCGCATTTGTGAGGAAGGCTGGCTGTGTGAGGAACAGCCCCTATTATCTAGTCAAGGACAGAATTAGGTAAATTGGTTTGCAATCAGAGGTGGTATTCAGCAGATTCTGACCAGTTCTGGAGAACCAGGATGGAATATGTGCCTACTTCTTAAGAAAGCTATCCACTGCCATAGCCAAACCTCTAAGCATAATCTTTGAAAAATCTTTCAGGACCAGCTCCTTGCCTAACCTATGGTCACAAGCCACAGTCATCCCCATCTTCAAAAAGGGAGACCCAAGCCTAGTTGAAAATTACAGGCCAATCTCCTTATGCTGCGTCACCTGTAAAGTCATGGAATCAATTATTAACCAATCCATCATCCTCCACTTAGAGACAAACAACCTACTCTCCAATAAACAATTTGGTTTCAGAAAAAAACTATCCTGTAATCTACAACTCTTACACTGCAAAAACATATGGACGACACAACTCGACCAGGGCAAAGCAATAGACGCAATCTACATAGACTTCTGTAAAGCCTTTGATTCAGTGGTACACGACAAACTACTCCTAAAAATAAAATCCTATGGTATCTCTGGACAACTGAATAACTGGATAGAAGCATTCCTGTCAAACAGACAACAAATGGTCAAAATCGGGAGCGTCCTATCAAATCCAGTACCTGTCAATAGTGGTGTTCCCCAAGGCAGTGTTCTAGGACCAACTCTCTTCATACTCTACATAAACGACCTCTGTGATCATATTAAGAGCAATTGCGTTCTCTTCGCTGATGATGTAAAGCTGTTCAATACCACAGACAATACTGCTACCCTACAAAAAGATCTTGACTATGTATCAGAATGGTCAAACAAATGGCAACTTCAAATCTCAACAAATAAATGCTCTGTCTTACATATTGGCAAAAAAAATCAGAAAATAAAATACAAGCTGAATAGTCAAGATCTTGTTGATGACCCAAGCTCTGTAAAGGACCTTGGAATACTCACCTCTAATGATCTAAGTGCTAGAGCCCACTGCAACTACATAGCCAAAAAGGCATTAAGAGTTGTTAACCTAATCCTACGTAGCTTTTTCTCTGGTAATATCACACTACTAACCAGAGCATACAAAACATTTGCTAGATCAATACTCGAATACAGTTCATCAGTCTGGAACCCACATTACGTATCTGATATTAGCACAATTGAGAAAGTCCAGAAATATTTCACAAGAAGAGTTCTCCACTCCTCTACTCGTTGTAGAATACCTTATGCCACCAGACTTGAAATTCTAGAACTAGAAAACCTTGAATTACGCCGTCTTCGGTCTGACTTAAGCATGGTATATAAAATCATACATTGCAATGTCCTACCTGTCAATGAATACTTCAGCTTCAACCATAACAACACAAGAGCACACAATAGATACAAACTCAAAGTAAACCGCACCAAACTTGATTGCAGGAAATACGACTTCAGCAATAGAGTGGTCAATGTCTGGAATACTCTACCCGACTCTGTAGTTTCTTCCCCAAACCCCAAAAACTTTAACCTTAGACTGTCTACTATTGACCTCACCCCTTTCCTAAGAGGTCTGTAGGGGGCGTGCATAAGCGCACCAACGTGCCTACCGTCCCTGTCCTATTGTTTCTCTTATTCTTCTTTTATTTTTCTTATATGTACCCATTTCATGTATTCACAACTATGTATACACTTATACTTATTATCTTGTAAACAATTGGCAAATCAAATAAATAAAAAATAAATAAATAAACCGGTAGTGGAAATTCTGAGTAGTTCGGAGAACTGGCAAATACCACCTCTGACTAGAGATTTTACAGTATCTTCCCCCACCAAGCCACGCCCACCAAGCCACGCCCACAGATACGGTAGAAAAAAAATTGAATCCCACCACTGTTTGCAACGTTATAATTTTCTTCTGCATCACATCCTTGGGCTATTTAGAAGCAGCTGAAAAGCTGGAAGAACCCCAGTCAAGTTGCTTATTTTCCCTTCCTCATGTATAAGGATTTGTGTTTCCGCATGCAATTTTATCTTCATCACAAAATAAGGGAGAGGTGACACAGAAATTCTTTGCTCCAATTCTTCTTTGTGGTGAAATCTCAGCAAATTTTCCCTATTTTAAAATGGCTGCCATTTTAACCACTACATTACAGAGAGCTGAAGAAGCTTCTTGGATGGGAAGCAAAATGTCTTCAAAGAAAAAAATATATATTTACATCATTTCAGTACTCTCCTCACACTTAAGATTGCTGACTTTTCAGGCAATTGTCAGAGTCATGATTTTAATATAATCTTGTAGTGAAGCACACTTCTTTCCATGATATGAAACGACTCACTTCAACATCAGGATTTTGTTATAGACCCAGGAGCACACATGGCCAATTGATTTTGAACTCTTGGCAAAAGGAGTGGAAGGATTTCTGTTGAGTAGCACAACTCCAGATAACCTCTACATGTCAGCAAAGCGTTAGCTTTTTAAAAAATATATATTTCTGCCTTCTGATGGCCATTCAAAGTTTTGCAACTCAGATTTAGTAGCCCTAATTTGTGAAAAAAAGTGCTGAGGTATCCAAGAGCAGCCAATTCTTAACTTCTGTTTATCTTTCATATAGTTAATCCTGAGCTGCAATCAAGATGCAGTTTGAAACAAAAGCTGTCTGGGTAATGATCAAGTTATGGATCTGAGTACAGTTTCTCAAATAAGTAACAGTTGGCAGGGTTCATACAGAGTAATTCACATACCATAGTTTACATGCCATAATAGCAGTGTTCACACAGCACACCCAAAGCAAGCAATATATTGTTTGGGCAGTGCATCAAATTATGGTAATACACCCTGGAAATTGCCCAGAAATATGGTGATGCAAATTAGTTAGCCGGGACATGGGAAGCACTAGACTATTCTGAATAGCAAAATGGGAATTTATGGCTTTGGTATATTGCACAAACTGTGACTTATTCAACAAACCATAGTTAAGCCAACTAACAGTTTGGGGGAATGTGGGATCCCAGACAAAGTGACTTGTCATAGTTGGATGTAATGCTCTGCAGTTTTCACCAAAACGTCATTGGCATTCAAGCTTCTTAATGTAAGAGAATTTTATGAGGCCTCAGAAGTCTTCCCATTGTAACCTTTCTGATTTTTCCGACAACTTTTCCCATATTTTATTCTTTCCTCAGAAAAAGTGGAATTAATCTATCTTCTAAGCTGAAGGTATTCCAAGATAGCATTCCATACAAACATTATTTATGATCAAGTTATGAAAATGCATTTTCCTATACTTTTTTTGGCCATCTGCATGGCATTCTTTTGTGTATGGCATAAATATTCAATTCATTGACGATTGTGAGAATACTATACTCAGGAATGACACAATTCACAATATTTGCTTTTAAATTGCTATGCAGATATTATAGCATCAGCAATACAAGATGATTTATTTCTGCAAATAAGGTAGCAATTATACTTTTCAGAGGTCCGATATTGTTCTATGTACAATCCTTGTTTTATTGATTGAAAACCCCAAATCCACAATCTCAGAAAATTAGAATATTACATGCAATCAATAAAACAAGGATTGTATACCTAAAAATATCAAAGCCATTTGCTTTTCGGGGTGTGCCTCATAATATTCCAAAGTATCCAAAATTACTCTCATATTATCTTTGATTTGTCTCTTCGGCAGAAATCCATTTTGATCAGTATGAATAAAACTATTTAAATATTTTTAAGTCTTTCTGCCAAAATTGAAGCGAAAATTTTATAGTCTGCATTTAGTAAAGAAATAGGTCTATAATTCTTGATTTGCAGTGGATCAGCCTCTTCTTTTGGAATAAGTGTAATATAGGCTTCTGACCATGTTTTAGGTATCTTCTTCTTTGACATAACTTCGTTCATGACTTCTAGCAATGGAAGGCTCAGCGATTCTTGTAATGTTTTATAAAATTCTGCCGGAAGCCCATCTGGACCTGGTGCCTTTCCATTATTTTGCTTCTTAAGTGCTTCAGTTAATTCCATCATTGTTATATTGCTTTCTAACATTTTTTCAGTCTCTTTAGGTAGATTAGGTAGATTAGCATTCTGTAAGTACTGTTTGACTCTTTCCTCATCAATATTCTCTTGCTTATATAGTTGCCCATAAAAGTCTCGAATAATTTCCTTTTTCTCTTTATTGCCATAGCAAACGTGACCTTGATCATCTATTAACTGCAATATTTTCCTTGATTCTTTCTCCTTTCTCAATTTGTATGCTAACCATCTACCTGGTTTGTTTGCATCTTCAAAGTAGTTCTGTTTAACACTTCTAATTTTCTGTGCTAATTCTTCTTTCTCTATTTGACCCATTTTGTGTTTAATTATGTCCAATTTTAGTTTAATGTCTTTTTTCTGTGGCATTTTCTGTAGTTCTTTTTCAAGTCTTTTATGCTCATCTTCTAAAACTTTAGTGGCTTGCCTTTTCCTGATGTTCCTTTTCCTTGTATAGTCTATTATCAAGCCTCTGGCATATGCCTTCATTGTGTCCCAAACATTCTGAATTGAAGTATCTTCTTTTTTATTTTCTCTAAAGAAAAAGGCCAATTCTTTCTCCATCCACTGTGTGAAGTCTTTTTCCTTTTAAATAGTATTATTTAACATCCATCTCGATCTTCTTTTTTGTCCTTTCCATTTAATTGTCACTGGATTGTGGTCTGCCCAAGTACTTGTTTCAATATTTATTTCTTGAATATTAGATATTAGTTCTGTTGAAATCCAAATCATATCTATTCTGGACCATGATAAATGTCTATTTGAGTAAAAAGTATATTGTTTGGTTTTAGCATTTCTTTCTCTCCATATATCTTTTAAGTTTATTTCATCTGTCATTTTAAAAAAGGATTTAGGGAGAGTCTTTCTATTTTGTTTTGTTATTGTTGCTGTATAATCCAATTTGTTGTCTACAATTCCATTGAAATCTCCCATCATAACTATATAAACATAGTCCAGTTCAATTATTTTCATATGTAATTTTTTATAGAATTTTTCTTATTTATCATTCGGAGCATAAATTGCAATCAAGAGTGTTTTCATATTATTATCCATTATTTCCACCATTAATACTCTTCCATCTTCATCAGTATGAATCAATTTTGCTGAGATGGTCTCTTTAATATATAAAACCACTCCTCTTTTCTTACATTGAGTCAAAGAAGTAAATATTTTCCCTAATTTTGGCTGGACCAACAATTGTTCATATTGTTTTTTAATATGTACTTCTTGTAGACAAATTATATCAAATTTTAATTTCTCTAATTTATGAAAAATTTTCCTTAACAGCTGAATTAAGTCCATTTATATTCATTGTAATCAGTTTTTTCTCTTCCATGATTATACTTTGTAGTTAGGTTTAGTAGCTCTCGTGGATCTTGGTTCATGTTGTTCTTTAGTTTCCACCTGTCCACCTACTGCGTCTTCTTCTTTTTCAGTCTCCATTTGGTCCTCTTGAAATTCAATTAATGAGACCTCTTTTTCTGCCTCTTCCTCTCTCTTTCCAAAGAATTCTGCGTAGAATAATTCTGCTTTCTCAACTGAATCAATTCTATGTCTCTGTTCTTGCCATGTAAACATTAATCCTTCTGGAATTAGCCATCTGTAGTTCACCTCTTTTTTCAGTAACATTTTAGTTAAGAATCGATATTCTCTTCTTATCTCTCTCACTTTTCTGGGTATTTGTTTTAAGACCACAATCTCCTTTCCCTTATATTTCAACGTTTTCTCTCTTGCCACTTGAAATATTTGTGTTTTAATGGCTTGTTTTGTAAATCTGATATGAACTTCTCTTGGTAGGTTATTTCTCATTGCATATCTTGTAAAAACTCGATATACTTCATCTACTCCATCCATCATCTTCTCTTCTGTTATTTCCAAAGCTTCAGCCAATATTTCTATCATCTCAGCTAGATTTTGTCCTTTTTCTTCCTCTATGTTTTGAAATCTGAGATAAAATTCTGATCTGTCCATCTCCCATTTCAGCATCCCACTTTTATCTTGTTCAACCACTGTTAGTCTGGTATCAATGTCTCCAATCTTTTTGTCTCTTTGTTTATCTTCTTCTTCAATTTTTTGGAATCTCTCATCATACTTCACCATCATTTGTTGAATATTCTCCACTTTTCCATCAGTTTTCTCTGTTCTTTGTTCAATGTTCTCTATTCTCTTTTCAATAGTGTCTGATTTTGTTTTAAGTTCTTGGATTCCTTGCATAATCATCTGTAAGGTCACTTTTTCTTGTTCTTTTTCTTGCTTCAACATTGTCTGGATTGAACGTTGTCCTCCAGGTGGGGAGGCGGAAGTAGAAGTTGAGGAGCCAGAAGCTATAAATTTCCTGCTCATTTTAAACAATTGAAGATCTTCAGGTTCTTCTGAACCTTAATCCAATTATGAAGTAGCCAATTATAATCCAAGATGAAGAATAAAAATGGTAGAAGAAAAAAAGCCCAATAATAATAAAAAAAAAGAAAGGAAAGGAAATTTCTTCAGGTTCTTCTAAGCCTTAATCCAATCAATAGTTAAGTGAAAAGGAAGGGAAGAAACATTTTTTTAAAAAAAAAAAAAAGAACAAAAAAAGAAAAGGAGAAAAAAAGAAATTCTTCAGGTTCTTCACCACCTTAATCCAATTAAAAGGTCTCAAAAATAGAAAAATAAAAACATAAAAATCATCCATTTTTAGATGCACAAAAGGCATTTGATAATGTGAATTGGAAATTCATGCTATTATTATTGGAAGAGATGGGTTTTGCCAGAAAATTCATTCACGCAATAAAAGCCATATACCATAAGCAAACGGCAAAGGTAATGATAGAGGGAGAATTGACAGATTCCATCAATATAAGAAAAGGTACAAGACAAGGATGCCCACTATCACCTTTGCTATTTGTATTAACTTTGGAAGTGTTGAATAGAAATATTAGAGATGATAAGAGTATAAAAGGAATGAAAATTAAAAAGGAAGAATTTAAATTGTAAGCCTTTGCGGACGATTTGGCCTTTATTTTGGAAGACCCTTTAGAAACAGCACCAAAATTATTGGAAAAGATAGAGGCATATGGTAAGGTGGCTGGTTTGAAAATATATAAAGATAAAACAAAGATCTTGACAAAGAATATGCTACTAAGACAAAAAGAAGAACTGGCAGACCTATTGAAAATTCAAGTTACGAACAAGGTTAAGTATTTGGGGATACACTTGACAGCAAGATGTAGTATATTAAAAGAGAACAATTACATTAAGCTTAAACAACAGATAGCGTTAGATTTGACAAAATGGGAAAATCTACAATTGTCATTAATAGGGAGAATCTCAACAATCAAGATGAATATCTTACCCAGAATTTTATACTTGTTTCAAACAATACCAATTAGGCTTTGAAAGGACTATTTTGAAGATTTAAATAAAATTGTGTTGAAATATATATGGCAAGGTAAGAAAGCGAGAATAAAGTTAAAACTCTTGCAAGATGCTAGAATTAGAGGAGGATTTGGTTTGCCTAATTGGGAGTTGTACTATCAAGCTACAAACTTGATGTGGGCTAAGGAATGGATAACATTAAGAAATACTAGATTGTTGACATTAGAAGGACATGATTTGTTGTTGGGGTGGCATGCTTTTCTATGGTATAAGGGAACTAAAACACAGGGCTATTTTAGAAGACATCATATACGGGAGTCTCTGTGGTTAAATTGGGAGAAGATTAAAAGACAATGCTATTTGAAAATTCCAGTCTGATTATCGACTATTGAAGCATTTTCCTATCCCATAATATATAAGAAGGAACAAACAGTTAGATATTGGGAAATATTGGATGAAAAGGGTGAACTTAAATCGATGCAAAATCTAGAGGAACAAGGTATAAAGATGAATTCGTTTTCATATGCGCAAATACATTCAAGGTATGATGAAGATCTCAAAACAGAAGGATTTTATGACAAATTGACTGACAGATAAGATTTTGACAGGTACTGATGAAAAGGTGATTAAAAAATTGTATGGTTATTTATTGGAAATTAAACTAGAGGAAGAACAAGTTAAAGAAACTATGATTGCTTGGGGGAAGAATTTTGGATATGGGGTTGGTTTAGAGAAATGGCAAAAATTGTGGTCTCAAAATTATAAAATGACAATGTCAACAGCATATAAAGAAAATTTGTATAAGATGTTTTACAAGTGGCATTTCCCCCCGACAAGAATAGCAAGAATGTTCAAGAATAAATCCGAAAAATGTTGGAAATGTCATCAGATACCTGGCTCATATTACCATATGTGGTGGACTTGTGAGGACGCTAGAAAATACTGGACTAAAATCCACATGTGGTTGGAAAAAATGACAAAAAAACATATAGACTTGAAACCAGAGATATTTTTATTGGGAATTTTACCTGATATATACAGTAAAGATTTAAAATATTTGATTGTAAATGTATTAACAGCGGCTAGGATTGTATTTGCTAAAAATTGGAAAAATGAGAAAATACCATTACAGGAGGAAATTATTAAGAAAATATTGGAATGTGCTGAAATGAGTAGATTGACATTTGAAATTAGAGAACAAGAGGATAAACAATTTTATAAAATTTGGGACCTTTTCTGTCCATGGTTAGATAATAAAATACAATAATAGAATATCTAGAACTCTAGAACTAGTATTCAATTTTTGATTGATAATATGAGTTATTATGCAATGTAACTGTAATTGAGACTATGAAATGGATGCACAAAAAATTTGTAAACCAACCGACACACTGCTTGTACATTTATGAAAGAAAGTTGGATGTTTTTATGTTTTGTTTGTTTTTGTTTGTCTTTAAAAACCAATAAAACTTGTTTTAAAAAAACAACAACAAGGATTGTACATAGAACAATATCGGACCTCTGAAAAGTATAAGCATGCATATGTACTCAGTACTTGGTTTGGGCCCCTTTTGCAGCAATTACTGCCTCAGTGCAGCGTGGCATGGAAGCTATCAGCCTGTGGCACAGCTGAGGTGTTATGGAAGACCAGGATGCTTCAATAGCAGCCTTTAGCTCTTCTGCATTGTTCACTCTCAGGTCTCTCATCTTTCTCTTGGCAATGCCCCATAGATTCTCTATGGGGTTCAGGTCAGGCAAGTTTGCTGGCCAATCAAGCACAGTAATCCCATGGTCATTGAACCAGGTTTTGGTGCTTTTGGCAGAGTGGGCAGGTACCAAGTCCTGTTGGAAAACGAAGTCAGCATCCCCATAAAGCTCGTCTGCGGAAGGAAGCATGAAGTGCTCCAAAATCTCCTGGTAGATGGCTGCGTTGACCCTGGACTTAATGAAGCACAGTGGACCAACACCAGCAGATGACATGGCTCCCCAAATCAACACAGACTGTGGAAACTTCACACTGGACTTCAAGCATCTTGCAGTGTGTGCCTCTCCATTCTTCCTCCAGACTCTGGGTCCTTGGTTTCCAAATGAGACGCAAAAGTTGCTCTCATCAGAAAAGAGGATTTTGGACCACTGAGCAACAGACCAGTTCTGTTTTTCTTTAGCCCAGGTAAGACGCTTCTGACGTTTGTTGTTCAGGAGCAGCTTGACAAGAGGAATACAACATTTGAAGCCCTGTCCAGGATCCGTCTGTGTGTGGTGGCTCTTGATGCACTGACTCCAGCGTCAGTCCACTCCTTGTGAAAGTCCCCAACGCTTTTGAATGGCCTTTTCCTGACAATCCTCTCCAGGCTGCGGTCATCCCTGCTGCTTGTGCACCTTTTTCTTCTACACTTTTCCCTTCCACATAACTTTCTATTAATGTGCTTTGATACAGCACTTTGGGAACATCCAACTTCTTTTGCAGTTACCTTTTGAGGCTTTCCCTCCTTACGGAGGGTGTCAATGATGGTTTTCTGCACAACTGTCAGGTCAGCAGTCTTTCCCATGATTGTGATTCCTATTGAACCAGACTGAGAGGCCATTTAAAGGCTCAGGAACCCTTTGCAGGTGTTATGGCTTAATTAGCTGATTAGAGTGGGACACTTTGAGGCTAGAATATTGAACCTTTTCACAATATTCTAATTTTCTGAGATTGTGGATTTGGGGTTTTCATGAGCTGTAAGCCATAATCATCTCAATTATGACACATCACGGCTTGAACTATCTTGCTTTGCATGTACTGAGCCTATCTCATATATTAGTTTCACCTTTTAAGTTGCATTACTGAAATAAATGAACTTTTGCACGATATTCTAATTTTTCGAGTTTCACCTGTATGTATCAGAATGGTCAATCAAATGGCATCTTCAAATCTCAACAAATAAATGCTCTGTCTTACATATTGCAAACAAAATCAGAAAATAAAATACAAGCTGAATAGTCAAGACCTTGTTGATGATCCAAACTCTGTCAAGGACCTTGGAGTACTCATCTCTAATGATCTAAGTGCTAGAGCCCACTGTAACTACATAGCCAAAAAGGCATTAAGAGTTGTTAACCTAATCCTTCGTAGCTTTTTCTCCGGTAATATCACACTACTAACTAGAGCATACAAAACATTTGCTAGACCAATACACGAATACAGCTCACCAGTCTGGAATCCGCATTATGTATCTGATATTAATACAGTTGAGAAAGTCCAGAAATATTTCACAAGAAGAGTTCTCCACCCTTCTACTCATTGCAGAATATCTTATGTCATCAGACTTGAAATTTTAGACCTAGACAACCTAGAACAATGCCGTCTTCAGTCCGATCTAAGTATAGTACATAAAATTATATATTGCAATGTCCTACCTGTCAATGAATACTTCAGCTTCAACCATAACAATACAAGAGCACACAATAGATACAAACTCAAGGTAAACCACACCAAACTTGATTGCAGGAAATACGACTTCAGCAACAGAGTGGTCAATGTTTGGAATACTTTACCTGACTCTGTGGTTTCTTCCCTAAACCCCAAAAACTTTAACCTTAGACTGTCTACTATTGACCTCACCCCTTTCCTAAGAGGTCTGTAGGGGGCATGCATAAGCGCACCAATGTGCCTACCGTCCCTCTCCTATTGTCTCTTTTTATTTCTCTTATATGTATCCATTTCATATATTCATAACTATGTTTATACTTATACCTGTTATCTTATAATCGCTTGGCAAAATAAATAAATAAATAAAATTATAGGTGCCAAGAACAGTTCAAGCTGAATTTACATTGGGAGCCATTTTGGTGCACTGATTAAGGCACCATACTGCCTTTTGCATAAAAGCTACTGGGTGATCTTGGTCTAGTCTCTCTCTCAGTCCAACCTGCCTAACAGGGTTGTTGTGGGGAAAATAGGAGGAGGAAGGAGATTAGGTATGTTCACTGCTGTGAGTTATTTACAATGCTGATGAAGTTGTTTTCCATTCAGTCATCCAACTCTTAAAAGTGTGATATACATTAAATAAATTTCAGCTGATCTGCAGTTCTTTAAATTACTCTGAATGGGATATAACAGTGAAGCAGCTAGAAGGGGCATGCCACTTCTGGCAAATAATTGTGTATACATCCAACAGAGGCTGAGGTAAAATACTTGTGTGTGAGGAAAGGGCTTCATGAGAATAAGAATGAACACCAAGCATACGTGACAATAATTTGTGAGTGGGAGGAAATGGTTGCCTGAGGATGTGGTGGGGAAAATACAGGTCTTAGATGTTGCCAGAATCAAAATGACGCTCCTCCCATCATGTCTTTCCCCCTCTCAAACCTTGTAGTAATCATCATATGAAAGAAAGTATCCTACAGGCACTTTCTCTTCTATCCATGGATAAATATAAAGAATACTCACCCATTCATGGCACCCAAGCTCTGCTGCCTGGGACAGCCATTTTCATTCTGGCTAATGATAGGGAAAATCTGCGAGCTGCTGACAGATTTCACCCATCACATTAAGATTCGTTGTATTTTTTTTAAAAAATAGACCTCATGTAGCTGGTTTTATTTTGCCATGCTAATGCCATATCAGTTGCTAATCTGTTAAGCATGTTGTATGAGTTTAGCCTTTTCCACTGTTGCATACATACACAATGGTGAGAAGCCAGGGAGATTTTGCACCTGCATTCATGCAGTATATTCAATCCTAATACAATTTGTTTGGTTGCGGGTTTACCATATTGTAGGCATCCAACTTTTATGATTTATAGACCATGGTTTTCCACTGAATAATTATGAGATCCACAGGCAACTGGAGTTAGGCAATAATCCGTATCTTTGCATACATGAGAACAGCTGGAAAGTTTGGGTTATTTTTAAAATTATCTGGAGTCCCAATGGCCTTTTAGAGGTTTCCTCTGATCGCATCCTTTAACTTGAAAAGCACGGCATGCCAGGATGCCTCCTGGCCTGAACCCAGAGAAGCAGCACACTATGGGACTTGGACTAAGAAGGCTAACAGGTCAATATGTAGAAAACTGAATTACGGGGAACAGCGTATGCACACATGCACACACAAATTAGGTTCTTCCCATTGTGTCTGTGAAGAAAAAAATTGGCTGTGATTGAGAGGGAAATTGGAGTTGCTCTTTTCCATCATAGAAGCCTGAGCGCCATCTAGGGGTCATTGTGAAAAATTACCAGCAACATTTAACTTGCATTCTGCTTACATTTTGTTTATTGTGGGACACAGGTAGGGCAAAAGGTTATAGTCCAAGAGTTTAAGGGGGTGGGGGAGAGATTTTAAATAAATAAATAAATATGTAAATGGAAATCTGGGACAGCTAGCTGAATCCATTGTAAATCTCTTCTGCCTGTTGAAGTAACTCAGTGGTGTTGTTAGCAAGTCCTGTTTTCAGTTTCTGTTCTCCAATGCAGTCTATACCTTGTTGACCCCATATTGGTCTTCCTTTCAAGCACATTGAAAACATTAAGACACAATGAGGTGATCTACATGAAATATAACTGTTTTTTAAAAAGATTAATCCTCAAAAAACTCTCAAGTTGACCTCAATAGCTAGTGATTTGTTAGACATGGCCACATAATTCTATTGACAACTGTATGAAACTGGATCTTCAGGAATGTTTTTTGATTTCTCAATCTAGTCTATACCGAGGGATTTCCTAGTGGTCTCCCATCCCATCAATAACCACATTCAACTCATATGGCATTTTGAATTCAGCTCAGATTGGCTAGTGCTGCCGTCTAAGCAAGGCTCATAGGTTTAAGCAAAAGAAAGTTTGTACATCCCCTGGTATTTATCCAAAATATTTAGAAAACACTATTTTTGGATGGAAGAGCATAACTATTCTAATCTTTTCACACTCATGGAAGTGTTTGCAGCACTGGGATTTTAGGCGTTGTGGTACAATGCAATTTATTTGGAATGTGTCATTTAGAGAAAGCTGCTTATATAGCAGGACAGACAGCCCTGCCTTCAACGTTGTTTGGTTTAGTGGGAAGTAATCACAACCAAATTATTACTAAAATGTGTGTGTGTATCTATATGTAAATTATATATATATATATATATACATATACATGTATACATATACATATATCTATGTATGGTATTCAGCTTTGTTCGGGTGTTTTCCCACGTCATTATAGTTGTGCTTTTAAAATTGTAGCAACATTTCGGCAGAATCTCACCTGCCATCATCAGGTTTCTGTATAGTATTCGTCTGTGTGTCAGGCTTTCACAGCTGTTTCTGTTTTAAATTTGGTGCTAGCCTACTGCTGTGCCAGAATCTTCATCCTGATTGGTTGGGAGTCTTGGTCTGTGTTTATTGGTCTTGGAGTTTGCTGTGTTCTGCTTGATTGGTGTTTCTAATATCTTCTGTCTTGTTTTGTAGCATTTTTTTGTCTTGATTGGCTGACAACATTGTGTTTCTTGTATTGGAGGCTTTTAGTGCGGCTTGGCTTCAGGTGAATGGCCGGCATATATACACACACACACACACACACACATATGTATATACTATGACGTGGGAAAATACCCGAACAAAGCTGAATGCCATACATGCAAATACCCGCGAAAACTTAAGAAAACATATATATATATGGTATTTAGCTTTGTTCAAGTATTTTCCCATGTCTTTATAGTTGTGCTTTTAAAGTTATAGCGACGTTTCGGCAGAATCTCATATATATGTATTTATATATGTATAAAACCACTTAGAATGTTTTATATATACTTAGAAGGCCAGTGAGGTGAGAAGGGCTCAGAACACCTACTGAGAGTTTCTATCAGAGGTAGAAGTTTAGGAGAATTGGCATCTTAAATTTTGTTCACAGCAGGGGTGTAAGAGCAGATATCTTTCTGCTACAATTCTGCTTTTCTGCATTGGTTGCAAGCAGCAGAAACTTTTCTCTGTGGGAATTCACAATTCCATCTCCTGCTTCTCTACAGAATATAAATGGGTGTTTCAACCTCTTCCCCAATTTTAGAGCTAGTCATTATGGTCCTAAATCATAATGGACTATCCATTTGACTAACCTGATTTTTCCTTTCTTTTTTAGTGGTGGATTAACTGCCCAGTCGTGAAATGAACATCAGAGTTGTAAAGTGAACCCATTGTTTGTTATGGACCGGTTTTGCCAAAACCCAAAGTGCCTCTTTTCAGTAAAAATGTCAAAACCAGAAAGATTAAAAAATAAAAAAAATTACAGGCAGAGCTAGTCCTCAGCTTATGGCCAAAATTGGGACCAGAATTTCTGTTGCTAAGCAAAGGGGTGGGTTAAGCGATTCATGCTTGATTTCGCGGCCTTTTCTTCACTTGTGCTTGTCAGAAGCCGATTGGGAAGGTCCCAAATGATGACCCTGTGATGCTGCATGTAAATACTGGCCGGTTACCAAGCACCCACATTTTGAGAAGATGCCACGCCAGTTGTAAGTTACTTTCTCGATGTCGTCGTAACTTTCCACAGCCGCTAAGCCAAGGACTACCTATACGTGACCCACTTACTACTAAAATGGGGTGGATTAGAACCCGCCTCTGAACGCGCCTGGCGAGAGCACAAGTGAGGCACTTATTTCGTCAACGTTGCAGATACAGAAACGCGTGCGCCATCCCTAGTGAGAAAAGAAACCCATTCGAAGGAGGCCTTTGACTTTCCATCACTTTATTTTGTAAAAATAGAAAAGTGCCCCGCCCCGTCCCCTTCTGCGGCACAGCTGGGAGTGCAGGGGCAGGGGAAGAGTCCTGTAAAATACCATGGAAAGCTGGTTATGTAAACATCCAAGAAGGGCCTCACCCCCCTTTTTTTTTTTAAAAAAAAAAACTTTTTTATCCCACCCCCACCACAAACAGACCCCCATTTTAAGGCCCCGGGGTATTTATTTTGACAGCTTATTTTAGGAGGGGGGGGGAACCCAAGACCGTTCAGCGGGAGAGGCTCTGTTCCTTGGTGCGCTGCAATCTGTCAACACTTGCTCTAGCAGGGGGAAGGGCCAAGCTCTCGCTCCCTTTACTGCCCGTTCCCTGGTGTAAACATAAGCCAATAAATAAAACCTCCTGGGGGGTGGGGCTGCCCTGCTCATGGCCGGAGAGGGAAAGAAAAGCAGCATCTTGAGCTGCCGAGGGAAGCGAAAGAAGGCGGCGGGCTTTAATCCGCCCTGCAGCCTCTCCCAGAGGCAAAGCTCGACCCTCCTCTCGCCTTTTCTCTACCCACCCCCTCTGATGAAGGCTTCCCAGTAGGAAGAGAAGAAAGGGAGGCCGAGGCAGAAGAGTAGCTGATAAGAGCTGAGGGCCGTAACTTGATAGAACAACCCCTCTCCGCCTGCCCAAGCTTTGTAGTGTTCGGGGTTTTTTTATTCCTGTCGCTGAAGGCGGCAGGAGAGGCTTTGCGGAGGAGACGCGTCTGCCCTCTAGCGAAAGGAAGAAAGCGTCGTCCCTGGAGTTGTGAGAGAGGAGCAAAAATGGCTCCTCCTCTCAGCCTTTGGGAGGGAAACCAAGCTTCCTGGAGCAGAAGTGGTCTTTCTTGCTCCATCAAAGTGCTGCAGAAAGAGAAGTTAAAGGCAAGTTAAGGCAAGCCGTGACCACCCACCCGGCTTGCTTTTATCATCCTAGAGACCGACTGACTTCTCCTTGACATGGGCAGAAGTGTGTGGGAGGGAGGGTGGGGCGGAGAGACAGCAAACAGGGTCAAATCTGTAACTCTGCACCGCCACTCCCACTGCCCCTTATCAGCGCGATATCTTTGGTTATCTAGTGTCCTTTGGGGTCCATTTCCCAGAATTCTTAGCACTGGGGTCATAAGCATCCCAAGCAACAGATACAACCCCCCCCGACCCTGCTATACCTCTACGCCTTGGGATGGGGAGACAGGGGGAAGGACCACGATGAGATCCCTCTCTCTGCCCTGCGATAATAACACAATAGCATTTTATAAAGCTAATCAAAAGGAGCCCCTCCCCCACCCCCAGGAATTCACATAGCTTGCCGGAATCCATCAGCGATGGATTTTTAATACAAGCACACCCTAAAGGCGACACGTAGAGGGATGCGTACATAGTCCTGCCTTTGCCTTCTCCATCCCCCAACATCATTGGTCCAAGGTCTCTTGTGTGCAATGGGGAGAGGAAGGGGCTGTTACGTTCCTCCATTGGTCTTCAGATTCTTGAATAAATAGCATCCCAGGTGCCAGGGGTTCCTGGCTTGCAAGGCAGAAGGACGAAGTGGATTTTAGACTGAGTTGAAACCAAGAAACCACTCCTGACAGAGTCCCTGTTGGCTCTTGGGGTGCCCCCTTTTCTCTCAGAGGCTCTGAGTTTATGGGGGAGGGAAATTGCACATGTGGAGCTCACCCCGTTTTGAAAAGGGGGAAATCTCCAAGTTGTAGCCCCTTTGGGGCTTCCCAGGTTCTGAACATTTGGCTTGAAGCTGCTTGAGTCAGCTGGGTAGGCAACCTGGGGGGCTTTGGCAAAGCTCTGGGGTTGGGAGAAAAGGCTTCTGAAGAGACACCCAAGGCCCCAAAGAAAAAGATTAAGGCAAGAGGCATCCAGCCCACGTCACCAAACACAGAGGAGGAGAGAGGAACAGGCTGCCGCTGCCTCCTAGCTCATCTTGACTGCTGCTGTCCTGATGCCTGACTCCGGCAGATGAGCCAAGAGCAGGAAAGGCAAGCCTAAAATGGCGTCCAGGAGGAAATGGGCCGTGGGAAGGCAGAGATGAGACCCAGGAAAACCATCTTCTCCCAGCCTTTCTCAGCCTAGATCCTGCCTTCCTTGAGGTGCTAAGGGGTTTCTTCTTGGCTTTTGGTGTCAGCTGGGCTCTCCTCAGTGCTCGGGGCTTCTGCCGAAGTTGGAGGTTGTGACAGCTGATCTTCAAACATTTCAGGGTTTTCCAGCATTTCTCGGATGAGTGGTGGCATGGGACCAGGGATCTCCATCTTCAAGGTGATGGCCCGTTCAGCACCTGTGGAAGAGCGGAGGAGGGAAACGGGTAACATCGGTGGATGGGAATTTCCCCATGAAGCAGATCAGGTAATAAGAGAGACTGCATTCTTTTTCACCAAGAAAAGTTGCCATAAGCTTTTCGTGGATTCTACAGGGAGTCCTCAACTTACCACAGTTCATTTGGTGGCCGTCCGAAGTTACAACGGCATTGAAAAACAATGACGTGACTATTTCCCCCACTTTCCCCCTGGGCTCGTGATCAAAATTCAGACGCTCGGCAACTGACTCACCTTTATGACGGTTGCAGAGTCTTGGGGTCATGGGATCACCTTTTGTGAACTTCTGACAAGGAAAGTCAATGGGGAAGCCAGGTTCAATTAACAACCATGTTACTAACTTAATAACCACAGTGATTCACTTAGCAACTGTGGCAAGGCAGGTCGTAAAATGGGGCTAAATTCACTGAACAAATGTCTCGCTTAGCAACGAAAATGTTGGGCTCAATTTTGGCTATAAGTCGAGGACTAGCTGTACTGAAAACCCAGAGCAGCTACCAACTTCAGTTCACACACACTGGCTGTCTGCACATATACCCAAGACTCTTCATAACCTCTGTGGGAGGAACCAAATTTTTTTTTTTAATGAAGGGGTGGTGTTAAAAGCTCTGGAGGAAGTACTGCTGCAGGATAACTCCTCCTTTTTCCATAGCTTTTGGAAGAGTCCTTCCACCGACCACCAATTACAGGATATGCTATGAGCAAGAAGGGGAGTCAACCAGATCAGTAGGCTTCCTCCACACTGCAGCAAGCAAAATAGTGTAAGAGCAATTAAAAACAGAAGCCGTTTATTTCTCTTCAACCATAAGTCTGTGGTTCCTGGGGTGACATATTTCGAGACTGCTTCAGGAATGTTCCATGACAAAAACTCCGAATATTCACACCCACCTCCAATGACCCTACGCTCCCAATTGAGAATATACCGTTTTACCTTTGGTACTGATCCCCCTCAGATCAGTAATTTTCATTAGCATACGGGGAAACATGTGAGGCTTGTTGGGCCGACGTCGGCGCGCATAAATCTTCAGGGCTTCCAACAATGGTTCCTGCAGATTATCTACTTTTTCCGGCTCTTCCAGGTCCATTCGATCTATGGGGAAAAGAAAGACCGTGGTGTGTTTGTTCTGCTGCTTTTGAACAATCTAGATTGTTTGTGAGTGTTTCACAGCATACACGGAACGCCAGTTTTCATCTCCAGATGAGCACTCTTAATCCTTGTGGATTGCAGGACAAAAATAATAATAATAATAGAAAAACAATTAGGTAGCAGGAAGCCTCTTAGATAGGGTTTTTGCTTGACCAAGCTTCACTTCAACCGTTCACTGTCATTTACGTGCTATTTTTTACATTACATGCTATTTTTTCCCCTCCCCTTTCATAAGAGGGAATGGGATCTTAGTATCGCGTCAGGGAAATATTAAATAGATAAGAGCAGGCTTTTATGCTCCATTTAGTCCACGAGGAGAGAAACTGGGTGGATGATTTCTCCAGGGGAGAGAAAAATTCTCCAACCCATTTTCAAAGGCAGGCCTCTGCAGATGAATGGTAGCACTGCTGCTGTAAACATCTTATGGGAGGACTTCTTAGTAATGTCTTCCCCAGAGACTAGATTGAAGGGCATTGAAGGTAAGGCAGAAGTGACTGTATAATAAAACACAGCGTATTCACATGCGGGCCCGCACAACACTTCACCACTACATCTTTCAAAACGTATCTGTTCACGACCTTCACCCAAGAAATAATTTCTAAAGCAAATTCTCTGTCATTTAAGATAAATGAAACCTGAAAGAGCACAACTCTGTTTATGCAATCATACATATTGATTGGTTTGTCTAGGGTACACAACTTACCTTCCTCCTACTTTTAATTTAGAAATTTCATTTTAATTGCTACTAATCTTTAGACTTTACAGTGGTCCACTCCTATGTCTGTGGAGATTCTTACTCATCCAGGTCATGGTTGTCCCAAAGGTGCTTTTTTTCAAGAGGCAACTGGACTTTCTGGTTTTTTTTCTTTGAAGACGTTTCGCTTCTCATCCAAGAAGCTTCTTCAGCTCTGACTGGATGGTGGGGAAAGTCAAAGCGGAGTCTCTTCAAAGAAAAACCAGAAAGTCCAGTTGCCTCTTGAAAAAGCACCTTTGGATCCACTCCAATGTTTTTCCTACAGATCTATGGTGATTCTCTAGGACAGGGGTGTCCAACCTTGGCAACTTTAAGACTTGTGGAATTCTGGGAGTTGAAGTCCACAAGTCTTAAAGTTGCCAAGGTTGGACACCCCTGCTCTAGGATATACTTTGTGCCATGTGATTTAATTTTCTCCTCTGTAGAATTTGATACTGTGACTGGCTGATAATTAGGAGAGATTAATTGAAAAGCAGTCTCCTCAGCAAATGCCCTTAAAAGTTATGGGGCGTGTCTGTGTGTAAACAGAAGGTCCCTGTTTTCCCCAATGGCAAGAGTAGGACATCATTCTCTCCACCTTGCACTTGCGTTGCCTTCCCGCTGCCTACGAAGAAAAGAAGCTGGCCACAGCTGAAGTCTCTGTCCCTCTTCTGAAGCTCCCCAGGGGAAGTTCAGAGCACCCTTCTCCAAAGGGAAGTTTCCATTCGATCCAAGCCGATAAGGAAAAGACGAGGGACGCGGGAGCTGCGCTTGAGGCATTACCTCCACAGATGAGGCAGATCGCGCTGAGCAGGCCTGTCTCGGTGTCATCCATTTCGAGGGGAAGCAATTGCCCGGCAAAGGCAAAAACCAAGTCAGTGAGGGGCCCAAAGCCAGCATTATGCATCTGGGTACGGTTCAAGGTCAGCCCATCTGAAAAGGTCATCGTGTCTTGTTCTGGAGTGTAGCGGACACAAATACGGAGCATCTGCGGAGGGTGGAGAGGACAGAAATAAAGTCACCGGAGAAACATATTCTAGGGAGACCAACCTTGTTTCCCCACCACCCTCTTTTGTTTATTTCTGGTACTCCTATAATATCCCATAAAGAAACTCTTTGGGTTCCACATTTGTGTTTTGAAACATTTTCATCGTGCAAAATGCAGTTTCCTGAGAACATCAGCCTTTCCAATAAATGTTGGCCTTTCCTCCTACAATTATATGTTTGGAAAATGCCCAGCGAAACCTCAGTAACCAAAGCTGAGCAAATATTCTTGTCCTCAAAAAAAAAAAAACTGTAGAGGGAAAGAGCTTTTCGTGCTTCTGCTTGGCTCTTCCCAGCATTCACAGATGCATGAATTATTCAAGTACGGGTTTTAATGTGCATTACTTAGACACACTACTACTTTGGGGATCACCTTTGAACCTTGGTCTTCAAAAAAATATATCCTGATGCTCTGTTTAAGGACGAACGTATACCCGCTCTATCTCCATGCAGGCCATTCCCTCCCTCAAGCTCTACAGGTCTCTGTCCCTCACCAAGATGTCCAAGCATGCTGCCTTCAGCAAAGTAATTTGGTCAGCAATGGTGAGGGTGGTAAAGCCGGGTAGGCGTTTGGCAAACTCTACTATCTTGATGATGCATTTGGTGGCCAGTTCGCTGAATTTGTCCCATAGCCCAAGGTCCAGCTGTATTCGGTGATCAGCACTGGAATTCTGGAAGAAAAGAGAAGTCAGTCATTACAGTTGCTTTGTCTTTCTCCACACCTCACGTCCCTCTCTGGGGACAAACACAAGACAATGTTACTCCAGAAGTCAGCATTCCTGCTGTGCCCCTCCAAGTGGTCTCCTCCGGCTTAGCAGCTACAAGTAGCTTGGGAATGCAATTCCCCGGATTTCCATTATGGATAAGAATTATGGGAGTTGCAGTCCCAAGATGCAGCCAACAGGCTGTGTCCTGTGTTGGAAAATGCTGTTGAGATCATGAACACTGCAGAAGCTGGTTTTAGTCTCCAAAGAGAACAAAGATATATATATTTTCCCCCTTAACTCTATGGGTATTTTTCTCTGTTGTCTTCCCCACCCTTTTCTCCCCTTCCATTTACCTTTCTTCTTAAAAATAATAACTCTAAACCATCCCTAGCAACAAGAGTGTTGAAGAAAAGTGATCGTATTACCTTTGCTACTAACTGAGCAAATTGACAAAGCAAATGACAAGATGTGCATTTAAGTCTAACTCGTGAGAAGATTTAAGAATACGGGATGGGAATACTGTGATCCTCTAGTTATTGGACTGCAATCCTAGTGCTGCTTTTCACTGCTGGCTGGACTGATGGGAGTTCACATCTTAGCCATCCAGAGGGTCGCAGCTGCCCCATCGCTGGATCAGTATATTCTCGCTTAATTGTAATATCTACCATTAATAGCCTGAGAGAATTGGACTACTATGTTCTGTTGCAGAATTCCTCCTCCAGGCATGTTAGCTCAGGAATTCTGGGAGTTGAAGTCCACAAGTCTTAAAGCTGTCAAGTTTGAAGACCCTTGTTCTGTTGTGTCCTGTATTCTCTTAACCAGGTTGCTTGAAGTAAAAGTGTTATGTGTTGAAGGGAAGAAGCTTTAATTATAGATGGTTTTGCATGGAGTGGAATGTTGGTTACTGAAAAAGCTATGAAGGAAACAAAGAATTCATGAAAATAAGTGGTATTTTTAGCATTTGGTTCAACACTGAGCAGGGACAAAGACAAGGCTCTGTAATGTTTCCTCTGTTGTTTAATGGATTTATGGATAAATGTATAAGGAATTGTGATGGACAAATAAGAACTGAATGGGGATATAATTGTATTTTTTAATGCAGATGATGCCATATTTTGGTGAGAACTATAATGATTGAACTTTGGACAGTTTGTATGATGTTATGAGAAGTATAGCTCTGAAAATCAATCCGTCAAAGATGAAGGTAATTTATGTGTGAAGGAAAAAATGCAATGAACGATAGCAAGTTACGTATATGGTATATATGGCAAAAACCTAGAACAAGCAGATGAATTCATGTACCTTAGTGAAGTTTTTGATAAAGACAGAAAAATTGATGTAGAACTTTTAAGTGTAAATATAGAGGGAAGGTGATAGCATGTCATCTGTTGTGAGAAATAAATGTTCTGTGACAATGAGAATGGCTATGTATAGTAATTTAACAGAACTTTATTTAATGAATTTGAACCAAAGGACCAATTTTACATTTGAATTTCACTATGAAAATAATGCATAAGTACATTATTTCTGTGATTTGTTTGATATTTTTTGTCATTTGCATGCATAATTACACAAATTATTATTTTATGCAAATGGAATGCAACATTACTTGTGTAAATTATGCATTATACACGCATCAATTACATAAATTTGGATTTAACAGACACTCAGATTTAGCAGACATTATTTCCCTTTAAAAGGTCTATTCAACTGAGGCTTTATTACCAGTATATACGGCTATATTTTGCCTACTTTTATTATATGGAAGTGAGACTAGACCCTGTCAGGAGAAAATAAAAAGGAAGTGAGGACTTTAAGAAGTGTGTGTGTTGAAACAAGAAACAATAAGGTTAATAATAAATTAATATTAAATGAATGTAATTTGAATACAAAAGTGAGAGACCAATATGAAAGAAGTACCTTGAGGTAGCTTGTAACAAAAAGGGAGCAATATAGACGAAATGGCAAAAATAAGATTATGAAGGGAGCAAAACAGTTTGAGAGGAAAAGAAAGTGAAAAAGTTGTCTGAATGGACTGACAGGGTTCTTTAAAAGAGAACCTGAGAATTTATGGGCATACATACCCATCCCATCATGTTTTTAATTTATTTGACTTGTTATTTCTTAATCTTTTTGTATGTTCTGCATAACATTGCTTATCCTGAAAGGGATCAGCATGACGGGATGGGTACGTATGTATAGATTATTGATTAATCTTGGATAAATAAGAAATAGTGCTTTATCTTTGGATATGGTTTCCCTTTTTCCTCTTGCCTTGCTACTGTGACCATTGTCCTATATCCATAGCTGCCTTTTATCAAGTTCTAAACTAACTAGAGTTAAAATTAACAGGTTTGTTCAGATTTTTGATGACAAAGCATGTTGTGGTGGTGTAAGATAGAAGTAAAGATTCCAAATTCCTCCTTGTGGCTTAGCAGAGGATGGGGAAGAAAACACACAACCCAGGAGGTTTTAATTTTGTGGTTTAGCTCGCCAACATAATGTGCTGTGAAACAAAACATTAAGTCCCACAACTCAGACGTGACTCTGTGGGTTCAGGGTTCAGCCAAGGTTAGAAGTACCCAGGGTCTTCTAATGTGCCCTGCACTTTAGAGCGATTACATTCTCAAAAGGGTAGGTTACAGTCATTACCGTGGTATATTTGCCCAACTGGCAAAGAGATGGGAAGGTTTCCTGATGAGCTTTGCTGACCTTCTGGATGAGCTCTTCCATTTCAGGAGTCATTTCATAGCTATCTACCACCACTTCCTCTTTCACATCTTTTTTCTTCTTATTGCGGTCATTTCTCACAGCTGAAAGAGGAGAGAGAGAGCAAAAGTGATGGAAAAGGATATTTTTAATGGACCATAATATCAATTTCCTTCAAGGGAAGCCTTTCATTTATATCTTGAGAAAAAGACCATGGAGGGTCACGGCTGAAATGTTACCATTGACTTAGGCAATACAATAGAAATGGAAATATAGGATAGACTCTAAGACAGGGTCTCCAATCCCTGGGCTGTGGACCAGTACCGATCCCTGACCCATTGGGAAACCGGGCCGTGCAAGCAGCGGACAAGGGCACGAAGCTTCATTTGTGCATGCGCAGGAGCTAGGTTGCACATGCAAAACCATTCCCTCTCTGCCACCACTGCTGCTGTCAGTTCGTGAAGATTAGGGGGCCACCGCTCTAAGATCTCTCTTCCCCGGGAGACAGAGTAATGCCTACAATCCAGATCCTCCACCTCTTTTAAGGAAATGTAAAAAGCAGAAGAAAGGCAACCCAGAGTACTCTGTGGTTGCTTTGAACTTCAATTCCCATCAGATCCAGCCAGCAGAGTCATATTGGCAAGATTTGTGGGAGCCATAATCCAAAACATCTGGAGGGCACAAAGTGGCCTGTTCCTTCTACAAAATATCTTCAGACGGTTTGCCAACTCTTTGTTTTTTCCTCCTACAGACGGACCTTCTCTCTTAAGCCTCAACTGCTGTATTGCTTTGTTTAGAATTATCATATCTGGGCTGTAAAAAAAATAAAATAAAAACCCGGGGAACCGCTAAATGGCAACAAAGGGTGAGAGACAATGAAGACAGCTGATAGGTTGAACCTCTAAAGGAACAGGCAGACAGCTGCACTTAAATGTACTCTGCTTGTCTTTCTGATGACAGAAAAGAATAACAGCATCAAATTGGTTCCTCTGACTGCTGAGCCTGAATCTGCTGTGGTTACAAGGGTGGCAACTGTTGCTTCCCTTATGGTATTAATAAGACAACTTTCCTTTCGAGCAGCAGGAAAACAACCCTTAATCACTTTTCCTAATATGGGACAGAGTGGATGTGGGCAAGTATGGGGTGCATGGTCTGGAATGGTATGCTCAGCCACCTGTCAGATTGCCCAGCAGGTACAGGGTGGGGGGAGGGGTGTCTGCCTGGCTATTTCTGGAAAAACAAATTCCTAGACAAGTGTTGAGAAACTGGCCCAGAAAAAGATTACAGGATGGAGCAGGAGGGAATGACTGACAAGCTAACTCCATCCTCAACTTATAGAAACGGTGGTGTTGGCAATGAGTCCAGTTCTGCCTTTTTGGAAAAGAAAACCTGGATATAGCCTGTGGATGCGCTTAGATCAGTGGTTCTCAACCTGTGGGTCACAACCCCTTTGGGGGTCGAACGACCCTTTCACAGGCGTCTCCTAAGACTATCGGAAAACACATATTTTCGATGGTCTTAGGAACTGAGCCATAATTTTATGACCGAGCCATAATTTTATGGTTGGGGGGTCACCATAACACGAGGAACTGTATTAAAGGGTTGCGGCATTAGGGAGGTTGAGAACCACTGGCTTAGATCCGGAATGCAGGGAATAAAGTGAGGGAGAATGGGACAACTTGCTACAGCCAACTCACCGTGGCCAACTTGTCAAGCCAACTCGCTGTGGGACAATGTAACAATTCTATTTAATTATTTAAAATGAATTTTTTAAAAAATTCAATTTTTGCCATTCACATTTTATTCTGTTTCTCCTTTTGCATCTTTTCTTTAATGATTCTATTCTGCCATTTCTTTGAAGTTAGTGTAACTCTTGTCCCGCAGTGAGTTATCATGTGGCAGAGATGGCCGTAACGAGTTGTTCTGCAATAAGTTGGCCGTGGCGAATTGTCATAGACCCTAAAGTGATGTCCATCTCCACATCCCCAATAATAAAAACAGCATGAAGCCCAAACACCAAAACCCAAAGTCCCTTCTTCGCACTATCAGAGGAGGACCTATAATGTGCCTGGTTGTGATGGAATCAGCAACATCAAAACTGCACCCTGGTGGTGCAGTGGTAAGAACGCAGCATTGCAGGCTAATTCTGCTGACTGCCAAGCGTTTGATCCTGACCGGCTCAAGGTTGACTCAGTCTTCCATCCTTCTAAGGTTGGTAAAATAAGGACCCAGATTGTTGTTGGGGGCAATAGGCTGACTCTGAAACCACTTAGAGTGGGCTGTAAAAGCACTCTGAAGCAGTATATAAGTCTAAGTGCTCTTGCTATCAAGTGGCAGAATATGGTTCCTTCTTTCTAGTTTAAATAAACCTTCTGGGAAGCACAGAATTAGTGAAAAGTATCGACCCTGTTTTTTTCTTTTTTTAAAACCCAGGTCTAAGTGTCTTTCAAAAGAGCATCAAGTTCCTGTTTGATAGGAGCCACAAATAAGATCTGATAGACACTTTGAAACATGCCAATCAAGCACTCTGGGCAAATGCCCCTCCCAACGTCAAACTTCTTGATTCTTTTTCAGGCCTGGCCAAAATGGCCATGGAGGTCAGTCTCCATCAACTGGATGAGGAAGAGCCTGCAAAGGGAGGCTGTGGGAGGGTTGCCATTCTTGGCACTGCCAACAAACAAAGCAGCCTACACAGGTGAATAGAAGCTGGGCCCATCCCTCTCCATCAGCAACTCTTTCATGGAGGAAGCATGCCAGAGCACATCCATCTCAAAAACTGTGTCAGGAGAAGAGGAAAAACACTACTTTAAAACTGGAACGGCTAGGCTGGAAATGAGACAAAAACAACTTGATGAGGGAATGCCATAAAAAAAAAAAAAGACCCAGTTACCAGCAGATGTTCATGCCTTGGGTAGGGTGGTATGAGAGTAAACAAACTGAGGTATGCTCTCTATTCTCCACCCAAAAGTATTATTGTACTCTATACCACCTCAGACTATTTGTCCATCAAGCAGCAGTTCTCCAGGATTTCGACCAGATAATCTTTCCCATGACCTCTCTGAGCCTTTTTTTTGAAACTGGAGAGCTCAGGAATTTATACTGGGATTGTCTGCATCCAAACAGCTCTGCCCAAAAGCAGCAGTCCTTCATGTCAGACTTCTAGTCACTTTACCACCCTTCGCAGTTTTGCTTTGACCCTTGGTCAAAGTGCCTATCAATTACCCCAGGCCATGCTCTTTTCTTTCTCTTTTTCAGCCTCATCATGGGTTTGAGATTCCAAATTCCACACCTCTGTCATCTCCCTAACCTCAGCCTAAGCCATGCAGTAAATTCTGCAATCCCCCAAAAACATGATCACAGAATTGTTCTCAGAATGGTGCTCAGTCAGAAGTAAACCAGAAGGACCAACTAAAGGGCTGGATAGAGAGCCGTGGGGATGTTGAAGAGGTTTGGAAAGGAGGATGGGTAGGATGGCTGTACCTCACTTCATCCAAGAAATAGAGCTGTTGCTTTCTCCAGTGTGGAGCAATATAGCCAAGGTCAGAGTTTCTCCAATGGCAAGACAAAACTCATCTTTGATCATGTGAATCCACCGACTGAACAACATTCATTAAAAATAACCTGCAAGGTTCTTGGTTTCTCCTTACCTTACACATAGCATATTCCATGTCTGCAGACTCAAAGCAAGAAAAATCCAACCTTAAGTAGCATCCTACAAGTAGGAGTTTCAGGGCATTCTGTACTTTGTGGCAAGAGGTTCCACTGGGTAATGGCAAATACTGAGTAGTGTTGTCAAGCTCAAATGGGTTGGGGACCCTCAACAAGCCCTCCCTAGAAGAATGTGTGGGACGTGCCAAATGAAATAGCTGAGATGATCCTGCAGGTACATGTAACCCAAACTATGTGGGCATTAAAGATAACCAGCACTTTGAATTAGGCCCAGGAACAAATCAATAACCTATACTGTAACTATAGCACCAGTCTTACCTGACTCTATCTTCTATCAATGCCTAGTAGAAGAGCCACTGCACTTAGAGTCAATTAAAGTACATGATTTGTTTTCAGAGGCAGTCCAGAAAAAATAACTTTGAGGAACAGGCGGAAGAGCCACAACCAAAACAACAATCCGATAAAAGAAATCTGATTCCGGCACAGAAAAATTGAAAAAAATGTCTCTGAGAAGATCCTCTCCAGTTCTCACAAAGAGAAAGGGAGGGTGGAGATCAGTATATTTAGTCTTGCAACATTTTGTTAACCTTTTACTGTAATAAAAATAATATTAGCATTCATAATTTTGGTCCTAGTTGACATCCTATTACTCAAATATGTTGGAGGGAGAAAAGTGTACTACATACACTGTTTTGAACTTCCATACAAAAGTCGGGATATAAAATCACACAAATAAATCCAATTAGTAATCAAATCACCAGCCTACGATGGGCAAAGCCTACTCAGACATTTCCTCTAACAGGAATCATAAGTCTAGGAGGAACCCAAATTGTGGATCTACTCCTTTGCGAGGAGTGGGGCGTGTGATCCCATTTGGCAAATAACAAGGAGCAGTATCCATCTTACAGTATTTCATCCGAGCTTGCTTTGACTGCTCCACGCACTGAGTCAAGATTTTTTTTTTTAACCTAGCCACAATACTCAAGGTGGAATTTGACTGAAGCAGAATCAGGTAGAACTGTTCTCATGATTTAAAAAAAAACATTGCTTTTGCTGATTAAGCATAGTTACTTTAACAATCATTGAAGCCAATTACATCTGAATGGCTGAGTTAACACGATTTACAGTTTGCTTAATTAGATTAACCATTTTGGGGGATTTGCACATTACAAAAAAATCACTAACTATAAAAGCGGGGTTTACACATCACAAAATCTAATCAGGATAAGATTAACCATGCTGAGGATGCTTTAGGAATACAGCGTTTAGATATGTAAGAGCTCTGGTTAAGCATACCATGTGAACACAACTGATGAGTGTTTGCTTAGAAATTGCCTCAGGTTCCATCATGCAAAAATAGTGAGGGATACCTAAAATAAACAGTCTCTGGTGATCATTTTAAACTTACCTCTCCCACACTGCTGGAGAGGAAAGAGAAAGAGAACAACAAACACAAATTAAGTGAAACCTGTAATTGGGAAACTGATAGTAATTACTAATTGTCCAGAAGGCATAGCAAGTATCCCAAATGGCATAAGAGCATTGCAGTGTCTGGGTTTAGACTCTACATTCATTTTACCAAAACTGTTCAGAATTATTTGAAATACTTCCAAGTTATTAACTACTTGGAAATATTTCACCTCTTCTATTATATTTTAATCAGATATTGTTTTTTTATAGAAAGAGTTGATAATGGGGGAAGGTTTATGTTGCAACCTCAATGCCACTGACAGAGCAAGGAGCAAAGATACTTAACTAATCTACTCTTTGTGCTAGTTTTAAAAATACGAATCAAATTATTATTATTATTATTATTATTATTATTATTATTATTATTATTATTATTATTATTATTATTATTTGGGGGGGAAATCCCAACAGCTTTATTGAAACAAAGTGCAGTGAAGCTTACTTCAATTGTTGTAAGCAAGCAGAAAGTTTAAAAACCACCCCTCAGACGCAGGACCAGGTGGAGGGTGGACTCCTTCTGGATGTTGTAGTCAGACAAGGTGCGGCCATCTTCTAGCTGTTTGCCAGCAAAGATCAGCCTCTGTTGGTCAGGAGGAATGCCTTCCTTGTCCTGGATCTTTGCCTTCACATTCTCGATGGTGTCACTGGGCTCCACCTCAAGAGTTATGGTTTTTCCAGTCAAGGTCTTCACAAAGATCTTCATGCCACCCCTCAGACGCAGGACAAGATGGAGGGTGGACTCCTTCTGAATGTTGTAGTCAGATAGAGTGCGGCCATCTTCTAGCTGTTACCCAGCAAAGATCAGCCTCTGTTGGTCAGGAGGAATGCCTTCCTTGTCCTGGATCTTTGCCTTCACATTCTCGATGGTGTCACTGGGCTCCACCTCAAGAGTTATGGTTTTTCCAGTCAGGGTCTTCACAAAAATCTGCATGCTGCCCCTCAGACGCAGGACAAGATGGAGGGTGGACTCCTTCTGGATGTTGTAGTTAGACAGGGTGCGGCCATCTTCTAGCTGTTTCCCAGCAAAGATCAGCCTCTGTTGGTCAGGAGGAATGCCTTCCTTGTCCTGGATCTTGGCCTTGACATTCTCGATGGTGTCACTGGGCTCCACCTCAAGAGTTATGGGTTGCCTCTTGCTGCTGTGAAGGCAAAGATCCAGGACAAGGAAGGCATTCCTCCTGACCAACAGAGGCTGATCTTTGCTGGGAAACAGCTAGAAGATGGCCGCACCCTATCTGACTACAACATCCAGAAGGAGTCCACCCTCCATCTTGTCCTGCATCTGAGGGGTGGCATGCAGATCTTTGTGAAGACCTTGACCGGAAAAACCATAACTCTTGAGGTGGAGCCCAGTGGCACCATTGAAAACGTCAAGGCTAAGATCCAGGACAAGGAAGGCATTCCTCCTGACCAGCAGAGATTGATCTTTGCTGGGAAACAGCTAGAAGATGGCCGCACCTTGTCTGACTACAACATCCAGAAGGAGTCCACCCTTCATCTTGTCCTGCGTCTGAGGGGCGGCATGCAGATTTTTGTGAAGACCCTGACTGGAAAAACCATAACTCTTGAGGTGGAGCCCAGTGACACCATCGAGAATGTGAAGGCAAAGATCCAGGACAAGGAAGGCATTCCTCCTGACCAACAGAGGCTGATCTTTGCTGGGAAACAGCTAGAAGATGGCCGCACCCTATCTGACTACAACATCCAGAAGGAGTCCACCCTCCATCTTGTCCTGCGTCTGAGGGGCGGCATGCAGATCTTTGTGAAGACATTGACCGGAAAAACCATAACTCTTGAGGTGGAGCCCAGTGGCACCATTGAAAACGTCAAGGCTAAGATCCAGGACAAGGAAGGCATTCCTCCTGACCAGCAGATATTGATCTTTGCTGGGAAACAGCTAGAAGATGGCCGCACCCTATCTGACTACAACATCCAGAAGGAGTCCACCCTTCATCTTGTCCTGCGTCTGAGGGGCGGCATGCAGATTTTTGTGAAGACCCTGACCGGAAAAATACGAATCAAATTATTAAACAGCATTGTACAGGACAGTCCCATTGCCTCCACAGTGCACGATGCCCTAGGAATAAGTCTTATAAGTCTTAAAGTTCCTAGGAATAAGTCTCATAAATGAAACAGGGCTTGCATTTGAATAAAAACAGATAGGAATATATTCTTTGCCACTCTTTTGGTTTGTTTCCTTGCACAGTTTTGGGAAGGGCAGGGATTTTAATCCAATTTCTGCAGTGATTACAAGCTGTTTTAAAAGGGCATTTAAAGGCACGGTGGTCATGTGAATACTTTCCTTGTCCAGGAAGGCAATAAAAGCAGCCATTTGTCTAGTATCTACAGCTCCCCCAATGAACTGGGTTTCAGGGTGTTAAAAGGGGGGCAGCTTCTGTGTCGCTCTCCCTGCGAGCTGCAAAATCTCAAAAAGGAAGCCTGGATTTAGCGCCCTCTGGAAAAGGCATCCAAGCGAGGGCCCCAAGAGGGCTTCTTCTGCGTTGGCACGTAGGGCTGTTTGGCCCTCTCCTCCCTGCCTCTTCTCAGCCAGGGCACCCTCCTTCCCCGCCTTCTGAATCCTGCCAGCGCTCCTTCCTCACTGAGAGCCCTGGGTTGCATGTGCACTCTCGTCGGCCTGAGCCTTCTCAGGCTGTCCTTCCTGTTCACCCCTGGATAAAGCGCCAGGGATCTGGGAACAGGATACGCCAATCGGCAGGATATACACTTATAGCCGCAGTCAGCACAATGCTGGGGGGGAGGCTGCCAGCTCAGGCAAACTGGAGGGTTTTTTTGCATGCAGGCAACACTACTCCACAGCTCTCCCCAATCTCTCCCTCCAGCTAGTCTTCTCTCTCTCCCCCTCCCTCCCTCCCTCCCTCCCTCTCTTTTTAACAAAAGGTGTGGCGGCCACACGTTTTCAGAGAATGCAATCTAGCTTAGCAGGGAGCTGTGTCCCATCCCGTGGTCCCAAGCCCCATTTGAGCCCTAGATGGGATACAGAGGGAAAGGGGAAAAGGCTTGGGCTGGCTCAGATCCCTTCGGGCATCCGTTTCCTGTCTCTGCAGTGACAACCCATCGGGATAACATTCTTCTTCGTAGTTTCCCCCACCCTTGACACCACGCTCCCCTGGCCCCATCCTCCCTCCCTCTCTCTCTCTCCTCCCCCCCTTTTTAAAGTGACAGGCCCTCGGAAATAAATCACCAGGTTTTGAGACCTAGACGTTCCTAATTAGGGGCTCTTAAAGAGGCAGTGATTAATGTGAGTCCTGACTAAGGCCAGGGCAAAGACGTGCCTAAGCAGTTGGGAGTAAAAGCAACAGCCGCTGAGAGGCACTCTGTCTCTGAAAAGGCTGGTCACCCGGGTGTTTGACAGCCCTCTTAAAGGGGCAGCAAAGCACTCCGATTCAGCCTCCAAGGTTTGTTGATCGTTTGTTTGTGGCTCTTCCATGATTTTTTTTTTTGGGGGGGGGGAGGTCATTATTTCCCCCACATCCAATCTCTGCTCCCTAACCACTACAGAATATCAATAGGGGTTGTTGCTTTCTTAGCTCCTCCCACCCTATCCAGAGGGGGGAAATTACCATCATCAACTATTATTTCTGAAAATCCACATGTGTCTTTTCAGTTTGCAGCATTTCTGTTCGAGGCAAAATCCATTTGAAAGCAATGCCATAGGAGAAAAATGTTATGGAGAAACCAGATACAAAAAGCAGATGGCTTGATCAGGAGGAACCAAAGATCCCTGGGAAAGATTTGTGGGAATTCTCTTAGGTGCGTCTGGATGGCTGGATCGCGCCAACGTGGCTTTGCTAATAAGCATAAAAAATTGGGTACCCTATGCATTGTGAGTAAAGCAATGCCGGCCAGCAGGGCAGCCTGCAGGAGAATGAGATGCATGAGAAATTCTTTAAAATAATGTGATTTTAGGCCTCAGAATATATGGAATAAATGTGCACCTCTGATCACATCTGTATATGTGTGCACTTAGATATGGTTTGCTGTTTGGACACGCTTGTGTCTGTCATATTGTGTTAAATAGTTTGTGTCCATGTCCTGAAGGAACATAAAAAAATCTGCTTAGGCACTATCAATAAACATTTAAATGAATATTCATGAAACATCTAGAACAGGGACATAAGAAACAATTAAGTAGTATGGTCCCTGTTCAGATAGTCTTCAAATGATAACAGTATATTTAGTGACTGTTCAAAGTTCAAACATTACTGGGGGGGAAATGGACTTATGACCATTTTTCACACTTATGACCTTGCAGCTTCTGCATGGTCCCATGATCAAAATTCACATGCTTGGCTAACTGACTCACATTTATGACAGTTGCAGGGTCCCAGATGCACTTAACAACCATGTGACTGACTTAACAAGTGTGGCGATTCGCTTAACAACTATGGCAAGAAGGGTCATATAATGGGGCAAAAATCACTTAACAACTCTTTCGCTTAGCAACAGAAATTTGGGGCTCAACTGTGATCCTAGGTCAAGGACTAACCTATCCTAACCTTTAGGTTTATAAAACAGATGTGTGGCCAGGTCAAGTAATGCATAGCGATTGCTCTAAGGCAGTTGTTTCTCAACCTTTAAGACGTGTGGACTTCAACTCCCAGAATTCTCCAGCCAGCTGGCTGGAAAATTCTGGGAGTTGAAGTCCACACGTCTTAAAGTCACCAAGATTGAGAAACTCTGCTCTAAAAATCCACATTTGCCCTGCTTGTCTTCTCCTTTGTTGATCAGTCCCAGTCTGCTTTGCTATTATATTTATGGTCTCCCAATCTGCAAGTTTCCAACTGGCATCTGATAGTCATGGTAGCAATAGCAATTAGACTTATATACTGCTCCACAATGCTTTACAGCCCTCTCTAAGTGGTTTACAGAGTCTACATCTTGCCCCCAACAATCTGGGTCTTCATTTTCCCCATTTCGGAAGGATGGAAAGCTGAGTCAACCTTCAGCCGATGAGACTCGAACTGCTGAACTGCTGGCAGCCAACAGTCAGCCAAAGTAACCTGCAGTCCTGTATTCTAACTACTGCGCCGCCACAGCTCCATAGATGGCTCTATAGTTAGGAAAATGAATGTTGGATTGGAGAAACCACTGGTCTGAGGAACAGCAGCCGTTTAACTTTCTATCTTTCTATTTATAGAGCCGTAATGGCGCAGTGGTTAGAATGCAGTATTGCAGGCTACTTCTGTCGATTGCCGGCTGCCAGCAGTTCAGCAGTTTGATTCTGACTGGCTCAAGGTTGACTCAGTCTTCCACCTTTCCGAGGTTGGTAAAATGAGGACCCAGATTGTTGGGGGCAATAGGCTGACTCTATAAAGTGCTTAGAGAGGGCTGTAAAGCACTGCAAAGGGGTATATAAGTCTAAATGTTATTGCTATTGCTATCTTCGTCCCTTCTATGTCCTGTTTAAGTACCGGCATGTTCCTGCTGCTTCCCTTTTAAGCTTTTAGATCCCCCTTTAAAAAACCATTTCTTTCGCAACTAGAAACATGCAGTAGCTTTATAATGAAGGAAGGTGAATATACATGTCCCAGGATAATGTTGCAGGATCCAATCTGGGTTGGTCACCGGGACCCGAGGTTTTTTTCTTCAAGATTTTGGACTCATGTTAGAGCCCATCTTCAGCTTTATATTTCTCACTCTCAGGATTTTTCCATCTTACACCTACATTGTGTACACCACAGTGATATTTAACAGGGGTAATCCCTTTGGCATTAGCTTTGTACCAACCCCAAGAAGTTATAAGGCAGCCTTTCCCAAACTGGCTGGTTCTTGGTAGTTCTGCAAATACTGAGATTTGATGTTTTACAGATAGGGAGGTTACAAGATCCTATAAAAGGGATCTGCCATTCAAACTCTGACAGAAAGACTCACCTTCTTTGGACATGCCAACCTCAAAGCACTTCTGTAGGCGACAATACTGGCAGCGATTGCGAGTAACCTTGCTAATCTGACAGTTCTTGTCTCGGTGGCAGGTGTAGACCATGTTTTTCTGAATACTTCGACGAAAGAAGCCCTAAAAATCATAGAGAGTTACAAGTGAGCAGGAGGATTTAAATGGAAGGCTGGCATGGACGCAGTTTCCAGCAATGTTCTCAAGGAAGACTCTTTCCTAATTCACAGAGTCCTAAATCACGGCTTGCTTTAAGCACGTTTGGATGAACGAACTGAATGCAGTTCCTTACAATCCATAAAAATGTAAACATGATTTATCTACCATAATGACTGCATTCATTATGCTCTCTCCCCAAATCAAGTCACGTTCAGGTTTAGCCCAACAGGAGCAACCAATCACTGTTCTACTTGGGGACACCCATTTATAGAAGTTTATTTTGTGCAAGATAAAGGCATCCTCTGGATATTTTGAACTAAAATGCGCACAAGGCCTTTTATTTGGCCTGGCTCATTGGAACTTTGGAATGTTGTAATTCAGTAACTCTTGAAAGGACATCTTGTTTCTTACCAACAAAGTCTTATAGTCCGCTAGTTGATTAAATCTTGGGATGCATTATGATCTACAACAATGCAACCAGCTGTCTCCTGGTAGGCCAGATTATTAGCCATTCTTGCTTAGTGCTGTCTTCTCCCACATGCATCACCTCCACAACACGCTCAAGGCAAGAGAAACCTCTGCTAGGGTGTGGTGCTACATGGCCCTTTTTATAAGACAGCAATTTCATTGATTCAGGTCCTTCCGTATACTTCATAATGCAACTCCCTTGGCCCCAATTAGAATTAATAAATACTGGCGTTCATGAGCAACTGTAGACCAAAGTTTTTGAACAGCACTCGGTTCCTGAGCACTGATGTAGGAGCTAAAAAGCATGAATCCAGGAAGTTCAGAATCCAAATATTTCTTTAACTATGACACATAATTGGATGAGTTTAGGCAAGCTACATTCCCTTGGATCTATCTGCAGTACTGGGATGATCATACTACATGGCCTGTTTTAGAGAAGCACTACCAAATGTCACTGAAATAATATTACAGAATATTAGAGATGCTAATTATTAGGATCCTAGACTATACTTGGAAACTGGTCAGTGCAAACTTTTCCAACAATAACAAGACAAATATAATTATCCTGTTCCAGTGTCAGTACTAGACCACCAATGTAATGTAGTAGTTAAAGCATTAGACTGGAAACGTGGAGATGGTGGATTCTAGTTCCACCTTAGGCACAAAGCCAGCTGAGTAACTTTGGGCCAGTCACTCTCTCTCACCTCTGGAATGAGGCATGGGGCAAACCACCTCTGAAATATTGCCAAGAAAATTGAGGACTCATCCAGGCAATTGCCAGGAGTCAGCACTAATTTGAAGATATTTTTTTAAAAAAGCAAAAATAGTGCCAATACTCCAAAGTGAAATCCAACACATCTGGGAGGACATCCAGTTTCTGCCTGGAATTATGCAGATATGTTAAGTGCACCCTTACAATCCATCTAGTGACCTCAGAAACCCTTGGCTGGTCAGAAAATCTGGGTGGCCTTCAACAGCTCAGCTCTCTGATATTATTCGAAGGCCTTGTAGATTTCTGTGCTGAAAATGTAGGTGGAATTTTCTGCAGCAAACAAACTTTGGATTCCACCCGTGGACTGAAGGATGCAAATCAGCATACCCTTGCTTGTTTTGCACATTTCGTCTTGCATGTGTAATCTGTTTTGGGTGTTGGCATGCGGCAACTTGGAATTCCCTGCTGTAACATTCTTTGCCAGAGGAAGGAGGTCTGGGTGAAGTAGCCAACCACACCCTCCTAGCTGAACAGAGGCAGGAGTCGTAATGCCTGCCTGAACTCAGGATGTGTACTGTGGAGGCCAAGGGGGTGGGCACTTGGGAAAGGCAACCCTCCACCTCAGAAGTTGGAAAGAAAATGGCGGTCCAGGACCTTCCCTTCACTTACCTTGCAGCCCTCGCAGGAGCTGACCCCGTAATGGTAGCCAGAGGACTTGTCATTGCAGACAAAACAAGGCTTGTACACCCGTGGGGGAGGGGGTGGAGAAGGGGAGCTGGGCACCATCTCCTCAGAACTTGTACTCTGGGTCTCCACTGCTGTAGAAGGGAAACAAGAAGACATGAGAGATAGATTTAGATTTTATGTGGCTGTGTGTGTGTGTGTCAGAAAGAGAGCACAAGTGACAAACTTTTTTCTTTCTTTTTTTTTTTTTAAAAAAGAAATTTCCTAATTAGAAAAATAGATAAAAATCAAAACTCCTAGTCCAACACTTAAGGGAAACATAAAAGGACCATGAAAGAGAACAGAATAATTAAACTTGGAAAACACTGTGTTACAGACATGGTTCTGTCTTTTCTCTTTCTTTCGGCACGCAGCATGGAGTCGCATCTGTCTCTGTTTGGTCAGATGGAGGAAAAGATGAGTGCAGGAAGTCCTCAACTTACAACAGTTCATTTAGTGACCGTTCAAAGTTACAACGGCACTGAAAAAAGGGGACTTACATTCATTTTTCACACCTACAACCATTGTAGCATCCCCCCCTTAGTCATGTGATCAAAATTTGGATGCTTGGCAACTGGTTCACATTTATGACCATTGCTGTGTTCCCTAGGCCACCTTTTGCAACCTTCTGACAAGCAAAGTCAATGAAGAAGCCGGATTCACTTAACAACCGGGTTATTGACTTATAACCTGCAGTGAACCGCTTAACAACCGAGGCGGGAAAGTTCCTAAAATGGGGCAAAACTCACTTAACAAATGTCTCACTTAACAACATAAACTATGGTCTCAACTGTGGTCATAACTCGAGGACTACCTCCATTAATAGGACCCTATGACAAAAGGGATGCTCTTCTCAAATCTATCTGGATGTATTGAATAATGGATGTTGGCACAAAAGTCCAACATTTACCTATAAATGTTATCAGACTCCTTCTGACTAAATGTTAGTGGCATCCGAGCTGGCAAGTGTTCTGAAGTCATGGTGGATTCCTCCATGAAAATGTCAACCCAAGGCTCAGCTACCAACTTTGATGCTTGGTATAATTATTTCAATTAGGAAGTGAATTGAAAATAGAACTATTGATAATAATAATGATGATGATGATGATGATGATGCACCTATATAAATCTACGGAGACACCATATTTTTGAGTATTGTATAACTTTAATCTCTGTATCTTAAGAAGGGTTTCACAGAATTAAGAAGGTACAAAACGGGGCAACCAAAATGATGAGAGAACTGTGTTAGTTCCCCTTCAAGAAAAAAATGGCAGTAGGTGGGACTCTTCAATTTGGAATATAGGGAGTCTGGGAGACATGCATATAATAGAGTGGTATCAAATAAAGTATGATACAAATAACATGAATGGAGAGAATTTTTTCTGATAAAGTTAAAATTCAGTGCCAGCACTGAAACATAATGCCGGAGAATTCAGGATCAGCAGGAAAAAAATGTACTTTTTAATATATCATCTAGATAAATTATAGAATCTGCTGCCAGCAGCTGTAGTAATAGCAGCCAATTTGGGCCATTTTAAGTGGGAATTGGATAAGATCATGGAAGATTAAGATAAATGGCTAGAAAGACTGTTAATTGCTCCTGAATAAAAGGTTCATTGGTTGTTGTGAAGCAAGGGTGGAGTCTAAACTTGTAATCTTCCCAAATGTATCATCTGTCTGTTGCATAACTAATTATAGGTAGTCCTCAACTCACAACAGTTCATTTAGTGACCATTCAAAGTTGCAAATTTTTCAGACTTACGAACTGACTCATATCTATGAATGGTGAAGCCAAACTCATCTAACAACCAGGTTACTAACTTAACAACTGCAGGGATTAATTTAACAACTCTGGCAAAAAAAAAAAACACCTCATAAAATGGGACAAAATTAACAAGTGTATCATTTAGCAATAAAAACGTTGGGCTCAATTGTAGTTGTAAATTGAAGACTACCTATAATATCCCACAATTATATAGGAAGTTTAATCTCTGCCATTCTATCTACAAGAACTCAAGGCAATATGTGAGTGCTCGTTCTCTGCGCCACAAACTCATCTTTTAGCCTAATTTGTTATATGATACCTGACTGCTTGGGTAATTTACACTTCAGCAAATGTAAATAGTGTGAACATACAGTCAGTTATAGAATCCGAGTCTGCAAATGGCCATAGGAATTGTATTAGTTGATTTGTAACTCAAAGTAGGCTGTTCAGCCCTCTAGTTAGCTTAATATAGCTATTTTACTAAAAACAGATTTAAAAAAAAACACCCAATCTGAATAACCCACAAAACAAATCTCCCCACATTTCAGGTCTATCCCATTTGGTTTCCTCTAATCATCCACAGGAAAAAGTATTGAAAAAGAGTTTGCTCCCACCTACTAAATCATAAGCCATGGATTTCAAACTCAATGGTTGAGTTCATACATTACACTAAGCTGACATTGACCCAATCGTGTGTTCTTTTTTTTTTTTGCTTCACACAGAAACCCACCCCAGTGGAGTCAAATGTTCTTTTGGAGTTCAGTCTGTTCTCATTCCCAATGTACAGATGAGGAAAGTGAAGATGAATTAACATCACTTGCTAAAGGCCACATCAAGGTTGAAAACAGTCTGGAATTGCAATATTTCTGGACCACATTCAGCATTTTAGGACAGGAGAGCATAAATACATTTCAGGAAGAAATCAACCAGTACCGGGCTGTTAAATGATTTGTCCAGACTTAGGAGTTGGGATAGGAGAAGCAAAATGCTGGTTTGAGTTTGGGTCATCTTTATTAGAATGAAAAGCCTAACTCACATTACTTCTGTATGATGAAGTTCCCTGGGATAAAACAGATGTTCGAAGATTTTTATCCCTAAAAGTCCATGCCTCTTGCCCTTCTCATGACCCACGATGCCTGGACAGAGCTTTTTCAGCCCAAATGGCATTTTTTTCCACCTGCATATTCCCCCCCCCCCACCGCCCCCAAACCCAGGCAAAGCATAAAACTGTTTGCAATTCTAGCTTTCAACAGACACTGAATTTCCTGTGTCAAGGCCCTAAATGCCACATTCCAGGACAAACAGGTTGGAATTGTTACCAGAGCCTTGTAACATAATCCCTTTTCCATGGGGGGAGGGAAGAAAAGTGTAAGCCTGTCCCAAAAGAGACAGGGAAAAGAACAGCCTTTCTCAGCCTGGAACCCTCCAAATCGGGATGGATGGAAGCTTAAACTCAGTGCATTGGAAGGGTATCTGATTTGGCTGGTGGTTTTTTTTTTTGTTTTTTTTTTTGTAATCTCAACTAATCTATTTCCTTTCAAAGTCCTGCAAAAAAAAAAAAAAATTGTTTCCTGCCTCCAGGATGGTGATGCCCTTTCCCCTTGCCAAATATGAATTAAGGGTAATATAGGACTACTGTATTTATAAAAACAAAACATACTTCCCCAATTACAAGCCTTTGATTAATCGGGTTCTCCATTAAATATTAACTGCATTCCTCCCTCCTTTTCTATGCAACTTTGCATAACTCTGCAATCCATTGGTTTTTAAGCTTCTTGACGACAGGTAAGTCCTTGACTTACAACCCTAATTGAGGCCAAAATTTCTGTTGAAATTTTGAGTGAGGCATTTGTTCTGCCCCATTGTGTGAGCTTTCTTGCCACAGTGGTTAAGTGAACCTGGATTGACTTGGCTTGTCGGAAGGTCGCAAAACGACCCCAGGATATTGCAACCGTCGTAAATGTGAGTCCATGGCCAAGCATCTGAATTTTGATCACATGACCCATGAGGATGCTGCAGCAGTCCTAAGGGTGAAAAATGGTCATAAGTAACTTTGTTTGGGGTCGTTGTAAATCTGAAAAGTCACTAAATGACCTGTTGCAAGTTGAGGACTACCTGTATTTCAGTGCTCCGGTTGAAATAGACCAGTCTTCCCCAATCCCATAGGCCCAAGATATGTCAGGATTCTGAATTTACAAATGAGAACTCTGCGAACTGTAGTCACAGTGTAACCTGGTTGGGGAAAGTTGGACTGGTATTCGTTTATCTGGACAACCAAGCAAGGCACCTTATTACAGACTATTCAGTTCTGTTCAGTTTTGGAAGAAGAGTATAGGTAGTCCTGGATTTACAACAGTTCATTTAGTGACCATTTAAAGTTAGAATCGCACTGAAAATGTGACTTATGACCGCTTTTCGCACTTACGACCATAGCAGCATGCTCACTGTCATGTGATTAAAATTCTCTTGCTTGGCAACCGGTTCATATTTATGATGGTTGCAGTGTTTTGGGGTCATGTGATCACCTTTTACAACCTTCTGATAAGCCTAGTCAATGGGGAAGCCAGATTCACTTAACAACTGGGCTACTAATTTAATACCTTCCACTGTTCACTTAACAACTGTTGCAAGAAAGGTCGTAAAATGGGGCAAACCCAGCTAACAAATGTCTCACTTAACAACATGAATGTTGGGCTCAACTGTAAGTCAAAGATTACCTGCACTGAATTACAGAGGGTGTGTTTGAAAACCAGAGGCCAATCCTGATCATTCATGTTAGGAAATACAAAACCAAAGCATTTTCATTTTTCAAAAAATAGAATGAGATGCTGCCAAGTGATCTGAGGAGGACAGGATTTTGTGGGAAATACCTGGTTACAAAATGAAGAGACTGTTAAAAACAGGTCAGGAATGAATGGAAACCCAAATCTTCCTTATCCACAGTTTTACCTTCCTGCTATCAGCAATCTCCCCCAATCCTGTCTCCGGCCCGAACAATATTTGCAAAAGGAAAATAACCCTTCACAGACACTCCACTACAACAGATAACAAGCATATACAAAGTCCAAGCAACAACTATATCTCTTGGGCTTACAGTGATCCTACAATAAACAAACCCAGGTTTTGCCAAACAACGATTTCTTGAATATTCAGCGTTGAAAATTCATTTAGTATATGTATTTTCTCTTTCAAATTCATCAATGCACAGTCAACCATCCAAGTCTTACAACCTATGGTCAGGTAATTGCTCTGCCAGGATTCTTCTACCTGACCTGATTTGCTGAGATTTCTTTGGAAAGATTTCTGCAGAAAACAAAGCATGCAGCCTGATACGGAGCACGGCATTCCTGTAAAGAAAACCAAATTCTAGCTCTGCTGAAGATGCCAGATAATACCCAGTGCAATCTCAGAAACTTAATTATCTGATTAACATCCTGAACAAACAATCAGAGCATCAATGCTATTTACTACCATAAAATAAAAGGAATATATTTTCATAGAAGTTCAAATTATTTTTTAAAAAAGCTTTTCACATACCTGTGTTTTCCCAAAAATAAGACCTGGTCTTACTTTCTTTTGGCCCCCAAAATAAGCACTAGGGCTTATTTTTGGAGGGGTGTCTTAATTTTTTTCCCATGTATGGGAGGCCCACTTCTGCTTGCTCACAGCAGGGCAGGAGGCCGTGTGATGCCCCACTGCCACTGTGAGACAAGGGGGTGGAGCTGCCCCATGCACCCCACACTGGTTTACCTCAGGGCCCCCACAGCCAGGCCACCCATGCTCCAACACCTCCCTAGCGGCAGCCCCATCCAGAATGCCACCAATCCACTTCTTCTGCTTGCTCACAGCCACAACGGAACGATACCGGGGCCATGAAGTGAGGTGGGGGGGTTGAAGCTGCCCCATGTGCCCTGCACCAGCTTACTTCAGGGCCTCCTCAGCCAGGCTATCCATGTCCCAACACTTACTTTGCTTCACGGCTGCAGCACCAACACACCACTCAGCCGGTGGCCATGTGGGCTCCTGCTGCACATGACTGCCAATGCTGCTGCCACGAGGCAGCTGTCAGGGCATGGATGGCCTGCTGCAGGGTCGCTGTGTAAGCCGGTGCAGGGTGAGTGGGGCAGCTCCACTCCACCTCACCTTGTGGCCAGAACTTGCAAGCAACCATATAGAATGAGTGGCTGGCTGTGCAGGCTCTTAAGTAGGGCTTATTTTGAGGGGGGTAGGGCTTATATTAGGCACATGCGTAAAACATGCTAGGTCTGGGATAGGTCTTATTTTCAGGGAAACTGTATTATTCTTACTCAATTTGTCCCTTTCATTTCTATTAAACCTTACACTATCGATTCCAACCAACAACCATCCCCACAGTTCTCATCGAGGGCTTTCTATCACACTTCATTTTGTTGTGATTTTTTAAGCCAGAGTTGCTGAGAAATGGATTTTCTTGAGGTGCAATTTACACATTTGTGCAAGCAAAGGGAAGAAAGACATACTTTTTTTTTTTTGACCGCAGGCCTACTCTGACATAAAATGTGATGTAATTTTCTTTCCCCAATGTTAATCCTGGAAAAGAATAATAGCAACAGCACTTAGACTTATAATGGTATATTTTACAAGTAGTGAACTCTGCAATTCTCGTATCTCCCAACTGCTCTATAAAATTTGAAACAGCTTTCTTTTTTCATACAAGTGACTGGGCATAAGGGTGGCATATTAAATTAATATTTAATATAATAATTATAACTTATTGAATAAGCCACAATTGGCTACAAACCATAGTATCTGGATTGATGCAACAAGCAGTGCTAAACTTAAAGCAACCGCATCATGATTTAGCATGAATATAAACCGCGTTTTTTTCTTCCCTATAGTGCCAAAACAGCCCAATGAAAAAAGAGAAGGAGAAAGTACACAATTATATGCTCCTGATATCTATTTCTACACAGAGTACATGCGGATCCACTGACATACTTTTTTGCAGACCTTGCCACCAGTAGTACAGAATCAGATTAAGTGCATGACTCCATTGATAAAACTGTGAGTGTATTCCTTGCTGAAAATTTACCACATATTACATTTTGTTGATCATGGAAGTGTGGTGTTCTCTAGCCCCAGGGACATCTAAAATGTCAGCAAAAGGCTGACTTTATACAACACTTTAAGCTAGAGGTCTCCAAACTTGGCAACTTTAAGACTTGTGGACTTCAACTCCCAGAATTCACCAGCCAGCATAGGGGTTTGGGGACCCCTGCTTTAAGCCATAAACCAGGGTTAACAATTCATAATTGTTATCTTCACTTAAAATGCTAATTCAAAACAAGGAGCACATTATAACCTATTATTAATTACACTTTAATATTTTAATGTAATGTATTTTAATTAATCACATAATCACATTAATCACAATTACAATCGATCAGTGGAACAACTTGCCTCCAGAGGTTGTGCGAACTCCAACACTGGAAGTTTTTAAGAAGAGACTGGGCAGTCATTTGTCTGAAATGCTACCTGTATGTAGAGGGTTTCCTGCCTGAGCAGGGGTTGGACTAGAAGACCTCCAAGGTCCCTTCCAGCTCTGTTATTCTATTATCCTGTTAATTCCCATAGGATGACAAGACTACGGTTTCTTTAGTTTGTCCTTCACCAAAGCAGTCTGTAAACCAGGATTCCTGATTCAACATGTTTTGTGAAAATCGCCTGTGTGTTAAGAGTTTGACACATTCTCCTATCTTGCATAACCATGTTGATATTTCAGGACTGTTATTTTCCGAGGATGTTTTAGTACTTGTCAGCACTTGCCCTGATCAGCTTTTTGGTGATGATGGGGGACTGCACCAACCAGCTGCTTGCTGTGAACTCCTAACAGCTGATCGAGAGTGGCAGTAGCTCCTGATTAAACAACTCTTCCTTCAACCAATAAGTTTTATCTAGTCACTTAGATAAACAAGTTCTTTCTACTGTATATTGCAATGCAAGTAACAATTAAATCACAGTATGGAATTAAACATGTGCTTATATTAGATATATTTTAGGCGTTTAAAGCTGACCCACCATGACCAAATACATTACAGGTAGTCCTTGCATACCGATTGCCTCATTTAGCAATCATTTGACGTTAGGTGATTTACAATCAATCCTTGCATTTGTGTCCACCATAGCATCCTGTGTCCTGTAGCCATGCGATCACCATTTGCTAGCTAACCAGCTTGAAACAAGCAGTATTAATGGAGAATGTGGAAGTAAAATGGCAACTTGCGGTTGTGTGATGTTTCGCTTAATGACAGCGATGTCTCGCTCAAGGAACAAATGGGAAGTGACATTGTAAGTCCACTGTAATCATATTTTTTCCCTTAGCGACTACGGACAGCACTTAGCAAATTGCTGATCACAACTGTGGTTGTTAAGTGAGGACTAGTATTAACAGATACTTTCTCTCCAAAACTGGAAGCAGAGCAAAGTCCACATTCAATAACAGAATATATGGAATGCATGTTGTAGGCTCCAGGTTAAATGTATGCACTCTTAACCTAATAATCTTATTAATAATAAGGTTGAAAAAGAACTGCTACAAAACAAGACTGGAGGAAATGGACCCATAGTCAGGTATGTAGCATTAATTATACAGACTTATTTCATGCATATGCTAGACTGATATAAGACACAGATGGGGACTCTGGATATGATTGTATACGGGCACTGGCTTGTATGGGACTCCTTGCACATCTGTGACACTGATGTGTCAATTTTCCTTTCACAAAATTTTCCAGTCCAATGGATATAGCCAAATCAAAGCAGACTTTCACAGTATGCGATTGATCTGCTATTATCACCCCAGCTTTCTACAGCAAACAAAAGCCATGTTCAGAACATATACTAAGCCACAAACCAACCAGCCTGTGTATTAAGTTTATGTTTGAATGACTTGTACAGAACTGAGTTAACTGAACAAATCATTGTTATGTTAATAACCTTCATAATCAACGGCAGACACAGCCCTAAATTATGAAAACTTTGTGTACATCTTCAAGAGCCGCAACAGAGCTACATCAATGTTTGCGAATGCACAGCTGTTGATAACATGAATGCGTTTGCTACAGGAAAATCTCAAATAAAACCACTGCAAATAAGATAGCAAGATAAAGCATAAGTTAGTATTCAATGCCTGATCATATTTGTGGTGATAGTGGTGATGGTATTAAGAGAGTACTTGAAAGGAGCTTAATGAAATCTTCTGTCTCCGTATAGAATATCCATTTAAAAATTGCACTATAGGAGCAACCTCACACAAACCTAATTCAGTCCCTAATTCAGCAATGCAGCTACAGGCTGGGGAGAGTTCCAGGAACAACTGTCTTAATCCTGGTAGCCCAAAGCAAAGGATAGTCATCTTCCACGGAAGGAAGGAAAGGAACAAACTGCACCTTCGCCCCAGAGCTTCCTTGCTTCTTCCAAAGAGCCCTTTTCTTTATTACATGCCTGCTTTTCCCCATAAGAGACTATCTTGCAATGACTCAGATTGTGAATGATGTTAGAAGCCTTAGCAAAGTACGTTCTCTAAGTAACTGTTTCTAAGTGATGCCTCTTCAGGGAACTCTTTAGATTCAAACAGCTGGGGAAGTGCCCACTCTCCTGGATCTGACAATACTGAATCCCAGTGTTATCCTTGGCTCCAGTGCCAGAGCAAATTGTGGTGGATCTTCAGAAACAATTCTCTGGATCTGGAGAATTGGCTAAAATGTTGCCAAACTGCTTGAAGAATGCCGGGAAACTGCTATCTCTGTAGAAAATTCTACACTCTAGTTCCCACCGTGCCTAACCATTGTGGATGCTAGCTAGAGCTAAGGAAAGATAGAGGCCAACTTCTGAAAGGCCAAAGATTTCCTAGGACAAGCTTGAAGGTGGGTTATAGAACACAAAAAGTTCAAATGCCCTCAGACTTTGATGAGGGCATTCAGTCAGGATTTGTAAGGATTGTTAACTTATCTTTAAAAGAGATTGACTTCAAGCCACTAAGTATACAAATCTCTGGCTTTCATCTAGTTCATAGGCAGTAATGCAGTAAGAGTGGGAAGTGATAAGAATGAAGGGGGCAGGGGGAAAAAAGCTACCTCCGCAATAGACTACGTACATTTATTATATACTGGTTTCCCTGCCCCCTTCCAGACTCAGGAGTAATTTTCTATAGACGCAAGGGGTTTTCTCAATCATTGCCTGCATGTGGGGTTTTGGGACTACGCCAAGGGCTTCCGCACAAAATGGCTCCCTATTCCCAATATGGCATGATGGGCATGGCAACTCACACAACACCAGAAGGCAAACTAGTAGGATGTTCTTTGCTACTCATTACAACCTTCCAGGAATCTGTCAATCCCAACTTAACTTTTTGTTTCTGAACAGATTGGTATTTTTGCAAACAAACAACTAAGTGGCAGTTACCCACCACTTTCATTTTTTAAGAATGTATCTAGTGCCTTCTTGTAAATTAAAAAAAAGGGTACAAACTAGCCCTTTTCTTTCCAAATGCTCATTTTTTCTTTATTAAAAGGATTGATTTAAATATGGGACAGAAAGGCAGAGATAGACCAAGAGAGGAGACCTCCTAAGAAACTTTTGCATTCATAGTTGCCACTATGTTAGTATGCAACAAACAAAAAGAGGTGGAGATTTGAACAATTAGCAGCAAAAAATAGCCTGGACACAATCAAAATTTCAAAAGAGAAAGAAGGGGGTAGGAGGTGCCTCGATCAAGTAGCCCGTGAAGTCACTGCATTAACAATATCTTTCTCGAGCTGAAAAGCAAACACTTGCTTCCTCTATGAAGATTAGCTTTAAGAGATCAGTTAACTTGGAAATTTAGGTGGTTTTGAAGTCTGGAAGGTACTCTAAGTACCTGGAACTCCGTCTACTAGACATAAAAAAAAAAAGGCTGGTATCATAAAAAGGTATCGAAGCCTGACCTCTGGGAGCCCCATTAAATTCAGGTATGCTTTCAGGTGCTTTCAGAAATGGCACTGCTTGATCATTTAGAAGTCAGTCAGGATTCTCTCTCCAGTTACTTCTCCCAGTTTTGATTTATATCCCAACATTATCCCTCGTCTTTCCAAAATCCCTTCTGGCAGAAGAGAAGCGGGTGTTAAGTTTTCCCTCTGCTGAATTCCTGCTTAGTCCTCCTGTCTTCTACTCTCTCCCAACTGGAAATCTCAGCCTCCCCATGGAGGTCTCTCATCAGCATCACAGAAGAAGGGACAATTAGAAACTCGTGGATTTTAACCCTCTGCATTATCAGTCTTCTTTGAGATAAGACAACAGAGTAAAGGAGGTTTTTCCCTTGGCTCCAGCAGTGCATGACTGACTCCCCAGGGCCAGAGAAGATATAGGCAGACAAAAGGGGGCCCAGCCAGGTGATTAGATCTCAGTGGAAGCCTTTATTTACCTGTAAGCAGCCCAAGAAGACAGGGATGTATGTGGAAAAGTGGCTGAGAATTTTTTAAAAAGATGAATAAGAGAGAAGGAATGCAAGATCACACACATACCCGGTAGGCTTTCCCTGTCATCACTCAGGATAATCTGCAATCCTAACTCCTCAAGTTCTTTAAACTAGACATCAAAGGTTCTTTTCATAATATCACTAAGAGATATAAAATAGGTAAAATAGGTGTACCAGTATGCAAACATGTATGGTACAAAGGAATAATGCAGGATGGATAGATCTACAGTAGAGGAATAAAATAATGCTATTAGATTAGACAAAAAAAGGTAATGGTTGTCTGTGGTCTTTGTGCTCACAATGTCAATAAAATACCTAAGAGATATGGGTTTGATACCCTGCTTTATTGTTCCCCATTCCGCTTTTAGCAGAAAATGAAGATCTCTGCTTCAAGAAGATAAAGGACACCACTAGGTGGATTTTCCCTTAGGGATCAGATGAATTGTTAAATATCGGGGCAACCTGAAAATGAAGTTATTCTGTATTGTCAAAGTGAGATTTTTTTTTTTTTTTGCACTGCTGATATCTCCTTATGTGAGCAAAGCAGATATTTAAAATAATAAAAAGTCTATATGGAAGAAATATTGGTCAGGGTTATTGAGTTCTATTCACAACGAAGAACCCCCATTAAGTTGAGATTCCATCTTTTTCACTTTTTTTTAATGAAGACAAATGGCTGGGGGAAATGACAAAGCTGACTTCTATGTATATTTTCATTAAAATGGCAATCTCTGTAGACAGGTAGTCCTACCTGTATACAGGTAGTTTAGTGACCATTTGAAGTGACAACAGCAGTGAAAAAAGTGACTTATGCCTGGTTTTCACACTTTATGACCATTGCAGCATCTCCAATTGCAGCACCTGATCCAAATTCGGGTGCTTGGCAATTGGCATGCATTTGTGACAGTTGCACCATCCCAGGGTCATGTGGTCACCATTGATGACCTCCCCAGGGAGCTTCCAAAAAACAATTGCCAAACAATGACCACATGATTCATTTACAGTTCACATGGTGACCGTCCGAAATTACAACGGTACTGAAAAAATGACTTGTGACCATTTTTCACACTTACGACCATGGTCGGGTGATTTACATTCGGATGCTTGACAATTTGTGACACCTGCTGTGTCCCAGGATTACGGGATCCCCTTTTGCAACCCTCTGACAAGCAAAGTCAATGGGGGGGGGAACCAGATTCACTTAATAACCGGGTTACTAATTTAACTGCAGTGATTCACTTAACAGCTGTGGCAAGAAAGTTGTTACACATTTGTCACTCGACAAATTTCTCAGTTAGGAACATACATTTGGGGCTCAATTGTGATCGTAAGTTGAGGACTACCTGTAGTATTGTATAAAATGATATGGGGCCACATTTGGCAGGAGGCTCTCATGCCAATCAAGAAGAATGGCTGATAACAGAAATATCATTGGCTTCAGCATGCAATTTAGGAAATGGAGGGTTTTAAAAATTATTACCTTTATTGTCAGAGTACAATATGTGTATAATGAGATGGCTGAGCCTCTCTTTATGACCCCCCCCCACACACACACACACAACTCACAGTGAGGACAGAAGTCCCCAACCCAGCCCCAATCTTATTACACTATGTGACCTTGTTGCACAACGTGCCGGCCACGCAAATCTATCCTACCATGTTGACATGAAGTTATTTTCAAGTCTGACAGCAAATCTATCCTACCATGTTGACATGAAGTTATTTTCAAGTCTGACAGCCCACAGGTAGAAACCGTTCTTCAGCCTGTTGGTGCGGCTGGCTATGCTTCTATATCTCCTGCCCAATGGCAGGAGAGTGAACAAGTGCTGACCAGGATGTGAGTCGTTCTTGATAATTTTCCTCACTCTTCTAAGGCTTCGAGCCCTAGTGATGTCATCTAGTGGTATCACGGAACAGCCCACGATGTTTTGTGCTGTGCTTACCACCCTCTGTAACATCTTTCTATCCGCGGCTGTCAAGCCAGCATACCACACCGTAATTGGGCTATTACCAATTAAACATTTGATTCTTTCTCCATCCCAGCCAGAACTGAGGAACTATACAATCACTGTTTCCTTTTCTGTCTTCTCTTTTTCTTTCCAGCTTTTTATGGTTTAAGCAAATTGGACATGTGTACAGATATGAGAAATTGAGAAATAAAGAACAGAAACCAATTGAAGCTGATCAAATCTCTTTCTGATATTGATTTGAAGCCAAACTGTGGAAGGGGAAGAGAAACCGTATTAAAACATTTTTGCTTCTTTTCATTTTACCTAGTGTTAAACAGTACTAAATAGCCAATTCTCCCCTCTGAGAATCCAGTCTTGCAAACGATGCCTATGAGGCAAGTGAGGAAGGTATCCAGCACAATGTATTCATTCCTCTGCTGTCAGACTTTCTACACTTGTAAATTAACATTTGTAGCCCTGGAACCCATAATTAAAAATTACTCAGAAATAAGAACTGCAGGCAAGAGTCCTATAAGACAAACTGAAGGACTTATTTGTGAATAGATCTGATTATGGTGAGGCATACCACCCTATCATTTCCTGTCAACATACTCGCTGGAACTATGTTCTTTGAAGTATTGGTCCCAGCCATTCAGAAAACATTAGCATCTTTTAATTACGGGCTAGTGCCCCCAGCACAAAATCCCACTTCACAGAACTTTTTTTTTTAAAAGCACATTAGCTGCTTGCAGGAAAAAGCAGCTGACATGAGCCGACCCAAATATTTTCACACATACACAATCAGATAAACTATATACTATTGGATCCTTTGCCTGCACTTAAGATCATCTAGTATACCACAACTATTTAAATGCACACATATAACAATACTTTTATGCTTTGATTCGTGACCTATATTTCTTCATAATCTCATTTACATCCTGCCCCCCTGCAAAATGTCCTCAGCAGGCCTTTATCCAATATGGGCCTGGCAGTTTCAGTGAGGCTGCTCCTTCACGTTCCTTCAGACAATAGAAGTGGAAGAGTTCTCGCTTGTGTTATGAAAGATTGGCTAAGAAAGAAACAGAATATTGGCCTGCAAACACAGAAATGAAGTCCAGATGAGGACACAGATGGGAAATCACAAGGAGCTCCATGTTAGCAGCTTTGTGTTTTCTAAAGAAAGAGGATAAAGTGTAACAATGAAATAAAATAATCAAGGATGTGGGACTTTACAAAGTACCAGAAATAATTCCGCAGACATAACAATTTCCCTGGTGGAGTTCAATTGCTATGTTGGGTGTGTGTGTGTGAGTTCCTAACCCTTTGCTGTTTGGCAATAAACTATAACATGGAAGGCATGAGGAGGAGCAATGGCATGTATCATGTTTTATTTGCATCTGGCCCTTTCGTATGTGGCGAAAAGAGCACCCATGTCTCATCTCTGTCCCTTTCTCTGCACAAACTTCCCACAGGCTGGGAAAATCAAGCTGGAGAGCACACACACCCTTCATTGGGATGGAGAAAAGCCGCCCCCCCCCCCCCCAAGTCAGTTTGGGACAGACTACTGATTTCTTTGAGCCTGGCACGCTCTTGTTTTCCAGACCTCCTCTTTCTCATTAGACAGCTCTCAGCTTGCTGCCCAGAGCCACACACCATGAAGCGATCACTCTGTAGCCAAAGGACAAATGCCAAGGCCACCCAACGTCCCTCCTATGGCTGCTGGAAGAAGGCAGGCCGTCAGGCTTCTGAGGCATCATTAAATGAGATCAAGAGCATGTTCTGCAACAGGTGGAAGCAGAGGGCAGGAAATAAATTCCCAGAAGGACAGCCGAAGGGGAGTGGGCTCTCCCGCCTCCTTGGGTAGAGGGGAAGAGCCAGCCGGGCCATAAATCCCCTTGCGCTGACAGTGATCTGATGCTCCAACAGAAGGAACAAACCCAGGCACGTTCCCAAGGGGCAGGAGGCCACCGCACCTTCACTGAAACAGGACAGGCAGCATGAAATATGGCTGGCAGCCCCACAAGATTTTTCTCTCCTGCTGGCCCTTAGTAACAGCTACAGGCAGCAAATGCCATGAAGCAGCCTACTTTTTTGTGGTTGGGTTATCAGACGTGATAAGATTTTTTTAAATATTTCAGTAGTCAACAGAAGGTATGGTGTGTGTCAGAACATTGAGGAGTTGTTGAATTATTTTTATTTTTCGCTTTTATTCTCTGAAGCAAGGTGGCCAAATTTCACCTCATGTCAGACTGCATGGGACAGCCATCTTTTTGAAATCCTCCCTGTGGAGATTGACAAATTACCTCACTTCAGGCAGTTATAGAGCATCCATCAGACAAAAAAGTTTAGCATAGCTTTTCAACTGCTTTCGTTTCACAGGTTTGTTTGGTTTTTTTAAAAAAATAGGAATGTGTACATCCATAAACATTATCCTCCCCTACAACCACAGCCAGAAGTGGAATAGTCAGGAGTTTTTTCACCTCATATTGTACAGTTTGAGAGCTCTTGATTGACAGATAAGGAATTCAGATTGTTTTTAAATGTATAGGTGCACACAACACTTGCATATGTGGGCATGTGTGATATGGGAATTAATAGATATTTCAGTAGCTTATTTCCATTCACCACACACACTTCAGCTTTTTCCAGGTGTGTATTATTGCATATTGACCCAGCTTGACGTAGTGGTTAAGGGACCTGGGTAGAAAGTGGGAGACTGTGAGTTCTGATCTTGCCTTAGGCACAAAGCCAGTTGGGTGACTTTGGGTCAGTCACTCTCTCTCAACCCTGGGAAGCAGTCAAGTGGACAACCATTTCTGAAATCTTGCCAGGAAAACTGAAGGACCAGGCAACTGTCAGGATTCAAGACTGACTCAATGACTCATATGAACACACACACATATATATACACACACAACATCAGATATTAAAAACCTAAAACATAACCATTCTACAGTATAAGATACAGTATATAGATGGAACATGAACTGGAAAATGTCAGCTGGATCATCTGCTTTGAGATTGACAGATTTCAAAATATAAGAAATTGCCATGCGAAAATCTGATTAACTTATCTTCATGGATTTTGTTCTTATTACACCATAGTCTGCTGTTTCATTGAAAGCATCAGAAATACACCATGCAATATGTGTGCTATAACACTGAACAGCAAAGACTGGGTTTTATTATTTATCTACAATTTGCCAGTGCAAAATTTATTCCAAATAAGCTGCCCAGATTTTTGTAGGAAGCCAGCAAGGGAACAGGACCACAAAGGAACATCTCATTATTCTGTCCTCCAGATATGAGACTCAGATATACAGTCATTGAACATAGCGGTTTCATTCAATACTATGTAGATTGAGAATACATGTTAAGTTACTATGTTTTGGGCTGAAAGACGTTAAAGAAGGATTCTGTACCACTGCAATTTTTTTTTCAAACCGCAAATGTTTTTCTGCACAATGTACTCATTCAGTCCAAGTCAGAGAGAAACAAACAAAAAAAAAATCTCTTTACCCCAAAATAGTTTTCACTGGATAGAAGCTACAGTTGAGTCACTCCTTCTGGGATTCATTAAACCATGCAAAATCCCTTGCTCTGCACAGAGTTACTCTTGTGTTTCCTTGCAAACCGGGTTTGGATTCTTAAACCATCTTATTTGATGCACTGTTTGCAAAGGGAGGGCCCTGATAGATAGACTAATGATATTCTCATGCAAGTCTAGGATCTGGACACCAGTTTAACAAGATTTACTAGTTCAAAAATCCCCCAAAGTAGGCATTCTGGTCTGATGGTTTATTTAAAGCATTGGTAAATGGACTTCTCACATAGGGTAGGTACACAATAATAAACACGGGCATCCAATTAAAACTAATGTTAACACATGCAAAGCACATTAAAATAGTTTAAAAATAGCAAGAAGGCAGCTGTAATCTATAGCGGTAAAACCTGAAAAAGGAGTTAGGGCAGAAATAAAAGCACAGCTGTATGTATTTTACCTTTGCACATGGACATCCCTGGCTGAAATCACTGGAAATTAAAGCCTTCTTTTACACATTATCTTTGCACCCCTAAGTCACAGCATTTCCAGATAGGATTGGGAAAAATACCTGTTTTGAAATCCTGGACAGCAGTCATTGGTCAGAACCCTTCCTACCGAGGTAGATGGGCAAAGATCTGGATTGGACAGCATCTTATTTACATACTGCCAGGTTGCAACAACAACTGGTAAGTGAATTTTCTTTAATCTGGTGCCCTCCAGATGTCTGGAACCACAAGAAATGGCAATGCTATTTGGGAAGGATGAAAACTGTAATTCACCACATCTGACAAATACTGGGTGGTGGAAGACCATGGTAAAATCAACTTTCATGCTCATGGATGACATTTCTAATGGATATGTTAGTTTTATTTCTGTTTAACCATCACAACAATTCATTCCTTTTTTAAAAATTTACTTCTGGTCTTATTACATTTGGTCTGTATATCAATCTACTCCAGTCCCTCTGCTAAAATACCTACCAAGCTCATAATATTTTTACCCACTACCTGTAAGCATGCATGCTGCTGCAATTTAAGTTGCCACAAATAATCTACCAAACCTTGTACTGTGGATGCTATCTTGCCCTGACGAAGCGCTCTCAATATTAGGAGGCAATTGGTTTGTGTGTGTGTGGGGGGGGGTATCTAACTTCCTCTGGTATATACTCATAGCATCCTCTCTTCTTCTGTCTTGAGGAGGGCTGGCAAGGGTAGTTACATATTGAATAATGAATGTAATGCACAGCTCAATACTTACAAATCAAAAGCACTGTAATGGGCATTATTGTATAACTCTTCCCTTCGAGCTTTTAAATATCATGATTTCCTTGACTTTGTAATTATCAACTTTTAAAAAATGCTTTTAACATATCATGTAAGCACATCATTGTTACACTGCTATGCTACTTGAACCTAGAAACTAAATAACGAAAAATAAAGCTTTTTCTGGTGAGTGTTACTTTTAACATTCCAAATCTGTATTTTCTTTACATTTTATGGGTCATAGTAGCCAATCATGTTCAAGTTGACGAACAGCTTAAAACTAGCTAAATACATGTGGTTTTAAAAGAAATATTTTTTTTCAAATGACAACTGCTTAGCAGACTGTTGGCTCTTTCTCACCCCCAGTGCAAATGTTTTCACCCTGGTCTGGATGAAAAACAACAGAATGAAAGTAATAAGGGATGAACTTTCCAGGACAAAATAGAATATCAATGGCAATTCTACTTGTAGTTGACTGGTAGTGAAAAAAATACTGTAGATGGCATCCCATTGGAAACAGACTGAAACAGGGATTGCTAAATTGCTCCCAATTGAAAAGATTGCAGCATTATCATTCAAAAGGCCATGTTCTTGTTATGTTCTTAACAGAGTCTGGCTGTTTTGGTCAAGAAGTAGTAGAAATATATCAGGAGAGTTATAAATATGAAATACTGCATGAATTTCTGGTAAGGTCCATGAATGAAGACTTGCATGGCTGCAGTCATGGAGCCTGAATTTTGGGAACCGGTTTCTAAATAATTTGTGTTATCCACTGAAAATGCAAACTAGGTGCCAAGATAATATAGTAAAAGACTGCTAGAAAGAACAGAAAAGGTATTGTAAGATTCTTCTAGAATCCATGAAAAAAATATTTTCACTTTCACTGTCCATTCTAGATAGGATTCATACATGACTGGTTCCACAAATCACACTAAGCCATGTATTAACGATTGTTTATTGTATAACTTACACTACATGCAATGCCATAATTCATGGTTTACAAGCTGTGATGATGGTTGTAGTTACTTTTGCTGCCGCTATTGCAACAATCATAAAGATAATGTCAATTCACATTCCACTTTTCTGCCTCATAAGTAAACTCTACTGGCTTGGTTCACATAATACATTAATCCAAAACTTAAAAAAAAGTAGAGTGTGGTTTAATGTGATGTATGAACACAGTCAATCTCTGTTCCCTAGCAAAATGATCTTCAACCAGTCATGTCATTGGCACTCAGCTGATATGACTGATGAGCAGGGGTAACTGGATTTGAAGTGCAAAACATTTGGAGAAGAATTGGAAAAGGTGCTTTAATATCTGTTGAGGCCAGGGATCTTACTAATATCAACTAATCTGTCTTTCAGTTCAGGAATTGATTCTTAAACCTATCTGAACAAAATGGCAGAGAAATTCAGAAAACAGGTGAATTATAGACAGATAGCTGCTTGGCAGAAAGTCTAAATGAAAGCACATAATCATGTGAGAAAGGCTTCAGCCGAAAATGTATATTACATCTAAGCATGAATCACAATTCTTTTGTTGAGCTGGGTACTCGTATCCTTCATTGTCTATGGTTTATATGTCATATATATATACAGTATAATGTGATTTTTTTTTATTTTTATGCTTGTTGTTCTATCTGCTTGCTATACATTACACATTTGGTGAGATAGGCAACTATGCAATTTTTTAAAAACTAAATAAACTCATCTAAGCTGAAAACTACACAGCCCACAAAATTAGCTTGCCTATGGCTGCCACAAAAAAGGATAGCAGAGTTAGGACAAAAGCTCAAGAAATGTGAACATCTCTCTTCAAGGACTATAAAAACTGTCTTAAGACTACAGAGTTGTATTCTTACTTAAGGTCTTGAACAACTGCAGACTCCAAAATCAATGAATGCTCTATACTCCTGTGTGCTGGCAGTAGGCCTTGGGCCCATAAGTAAAGGAAGAGAAATACATATTGAAAATCCACACAGAAAAAAATCAGAGAGAAAAAAATTCTCCCCGACCACGTTGGTAACCAGTGTTAGGCTGACTGTCCAGCTCACTTGCCCTTAGTAATCTGGCCCAGTAAAACAACTGAAATAGGAGGAATGTAGGCCTCTCCACCAAATGTATTACTTGAAGAAAATTCACTTAAAGAACCCCATCCCTGACTCTTACTACCTCAATGGTAATAAGAGTTACCAAGCAAAGAGTTTTAGTTAACTCTCGTAGCAAGGCAGGCAAAGGGCAACTCTTCATCTGGAGAATCTGTATTATTCACACACACACACACACACACACACACACACACACATCTGCCAGTACTTTCTTGCTCTCCCCCCATGGTATATTTAACTCCCTAAATTTCTCTCTGAGATCTCAGAGTGCTGAACTGCTAGATTGCACCATGAATTCCTTTCCCTCCACCCTCCTTTATGCTCGACCAGAATTCCTCAACTATAACACTGTCACTCAAACTCCCAATTCTAGCCCGCCCAGCTGAATGGGGAAGAGAGAAGGCCTTGTTTATCAGAAGTATCAAAAACCACACTCAAGCTTACATGAGCCTCCCTCAAGCTGTTGTCAGGCCAAGCTCTTATCAGGCCTGTTATTTCCTGGACAGCACCACATTTTAGCCCGAACTTAATCCTCTCCAAATAGCTTCTGTACACACCATCAGCAGCCTGCAGGAACCAGGCAGGAACAGCAAAGAAAAGAAGAGTTTATCTATCTCTGTGTGTTTATAAACTATTCAGCATCCCCCATGGGATGTAGGGATCAACAGATGCCTTAATGGACTAGGAAGGAAATACGCCTGGAGATAGACACTGACCAATAGGCTCCAGAGAATGTAGGCCTCTGGAAGATTTGGCATCTCCAGAGGCAGTATCATTTCAGAAAAAGTTGCAACAATTTCAGTTGTGACTTCCAGCTCTCCAACCATGATTAGTCCCTTCTTTGAAGAGACTCTACTTCAGATCAACAAAATGATACACAGAGCCCTCAAACCCGATGTTAAAATTCTCTGGTTTGAGTGTAATCTTGCTATGCTAGTTAGAACTTCTCCAAGCTGTCGATTTAAGTGTTTTGATATAGCCAAATCTTGGTTTGATTTTGAATTGTCTGGATAGCCTATTGTAGGCTGTAGCATTCAAACCAATTTAGACTTACTTTGTTTTGGTCTTCCACTACTGACTTTTAATTGTTTTCTCTGTGCATAGTTTTTGAATATCTGTTTTGCTATTACTATAATTGTGTGGGTATCATTAATTTGATATGTCTGTAAAAGTAATTAGCAGGACAACATTGCCAAAAAAACTATAGCTTAGAATTTATTTTTAAAAATACAGCCCTGCCTGGTATGGTGTTTTATCCCTCCTATCCTATACCAACTAATTACAGAGGAACAAAACAGTATGAAAGCCAATCATGCAAGCTATTTGTTGTCCTCAAAATATAAGTATCCCTCAGAAGGAGGAGCAGAAGATTTCAGCAATTCCCAGAAGAAACAAGGATGAGAAACTCACTGGATTGTTCCACTTATGGAGGCCAAATTTCCCCATCTCTACACAAAGGAGATTCTAGGATAAGTTCATAGAATATATTATCCAAAGTGAACAACTCCATACGTAAAAAAAATAATATGATTTTCATTTCTCCGTTCAGTTCTCCAACTCTATACAAAGAAACATAATAATTGCAGGGAAGTTGATTAAAAAAAATTAAGTCACAGGTTCTCAAATAGTAGGATTGGATGGCCTGGGGACCATAAGCAACTTAGGGATTTGTCTAAGAAACCTGATCAGCCTTGCCTAAACAGAGGAGGAAACTCTTGCCTTTGCTCCTTATTTCGCCTGCACAAATCTCAGTGTGAGGCTGCAATGCTACAAAATCTGAGGTGTATGATCACAGATTCAAATTTAATTTTTGAAAGTAAATGGTGAAATCATTAATTCTGTTCATAGAGGAAGAGTTGCATAAATTTATGCATCATGGTATCACAAAGTTTGTGAAACACAGATTAAAGAGTTTACCTTCCCAAGTGAACTCAATTTTGGTGTCCGGGCAGTATGTCCATGCGGGAGGTTTTTTTTTTCCCCCAAACAATAATAGAGATGCATTTTACCATCATCTCATTCCAGAATTTAAAAACAACAACAACAACCTTAGTTGTCTAAGTGTTCTCCCAAGTTACCTTTTTAAGAAAGTCAAGTCAGCTCGGTGCTGCCACATAACTGGCAAAAAAAAGATCTGGATCATTTTTTTCAATCTAATTAGTCAGAAGAGGTAAATGGTAGCATATGTTTAAAGGCCTTGTGAAATAGATCTAAAGAGAAATGTTTATCTGTGGGATAACTAGATGTTTGATGAGATGGGCTTACATCATCAATGAAAAACCTGTATACTTTGGCTTAGCAGTTAAGATGCTGGGCTTGTCGATCAGAAGGTTGGCAATTTGAGACCCAAGTATTGTGGGACGGGGTGAGCTCCCGTTACCTGCCCCAGCTCCTGCCCACTTAGTAGTTTAATAGCATGCAAATGTGAGTAGATAAATAGGTACCATTTTGATGGGAAGATAACAGCATTTGGTGCATCTCATTTGGTGCATCTCGGTGTATCATGCTGGCCACATGATGACAGAAAGGTCTTTGGTGCTGACTCCCTCGGCTAAGAAACAGAAATGAGCCCCAGCCTCTAGAGCTTGGACCTTCCCAATGACCTGTAATTTCCTTTAGTACATTGTGGTTTTAAAACGTTCAATTTTTTTAATGTTCATTTTTTTTTTCATTTATGAAAACTAGATTGCTGAGGATTGAATCTATTGCTAAAAATACTTTTTTAATTAGAAAAATAAGAAATTTATTCTTATTTTCAAAATTTCTCTCAATACAGAGTATACAATATACAAACAACTCTTGAGATGTTGCAACAAGGCCCTCTGGTATGGTAACGAAGGAAATCATGATTCTCCATTCGCCTTGCTCCTTCAAAGTGATCCCATCTTATCTAATATTTGCTATCTTATTTGCAGATGTTTGTGTCTTCAGTTCTGCTATAATAATCCTACTTATGAAATCTTGAAAGTGGACCTAAACTGATTTCAGTTGCTAAAGTTAAGATTTTAGATCTCTATTCTTTTACCTGTAGGCTGATAGGTTTCCTTTTCAACATGTGTTTCAGACTACCATATGATATGTAGCTATGAGTATATACCATATTATAGGCAAGACATCATTAGATATGATTTTAAAACCCTCCAACCTATTATTCAAAAAATATCTTCATGTGCACAGCCAATGTTAAAAATGCAACTGGTGCTGCTTTCAGAGTGATAGCTTATATAAGTGAGGCTTACACATTGAGAAGAACAGCAACAAATCCACCCACGTTTGATTCTGAATTAAGAAATTATATCACATTAAGAAATGGTTACTCATCTCTTACTGAGATGAGACTGCAGGGCAGAGCACAGGCAAAGGATAGGAGGGGAGGATCCCTCTCCAAAGTTATTTGTGCAGGCACTTATACTCTTTAACGGATGCTGGATATGCTTGCAGAGAGAGAAAGTAATTTAGACCTCTTCTGGACTAAAACAAGCCAAAGATTAAGAATAGCCAGTGCAAGAGCAGTGCCCTCTGTTCACATGGCATCTCTGCAGTCTTGAATATGCAGCTTTGGGTAATTATCTGGTGCCACCATCTTATCTTGCCACTGATCCACCAATAAGGAGGCAAGAAATTGAAAAAAAAAAAATCAAGATTACTCAATGCGGGCATGAATGGCAGCTGCTCAGCACTTTTAGCTCCAGACTGTGTTCAGCATCAACCCAGGCAGGGGCCATCTGCTCTCTCCAACTCAGGGTCCCTGCTTCTGCTCCTCCACAAATGCCAGCTAGCTCAGTTTGAGAAGGAGGAGTCATTGGAGGGCTTTAAAAGACTAAATTACTGAAATTGAGGAAATTCCTACCCTCTTCTCCGTGGAGCTTCAAACAAGCCATTTATAACCAGCCGTAAAATGTTTGCAGCTGGGGTGCTATATAAGCCATTTGTTTTAGCAATGGCATTCCTGATGCTACAGAGTATGTCCCACACTTGGAAATATATGTTCCCTCAAAATAGCCACACCCGCACAAAAGACTGGCTCTCTTGTTAGGGAGAGAACAAGAAGGAAAACTTCCTGAATTGAATAAAGATGCCTTCAAAGCAACTCACCACCTGCAGAATTGATAGGGGCTCAAGATTCCCTCAGGCAGACAACATGGGCACATCCTTGTAAAACCTTTGTAGTTTTATTTAAATGAATATGAATTCATTTGCTGTGACTTTCTTCAGAAACATTTTTTTTTTCATTCTAGTCTGCAGCCCACTGATTTCCTGGCGGTCCAAGTATTATCTAGATCCAACTCTGCTTAGTTTTTCAGGATCACCCAGGATTGGCTGAGTCTCCTATCTCCTGAGGCCTTGTGTTAAAGTTTCCCTCAAGTCAAGCTAACCCCCGGTGATTATGTAGAACATCTATATGGTTTTCTTAGTGAGAATGTGGAAATGTTTTGTCACTGTCACTTTACAGGACTTTTTGATTTACATTTCCTTAGTTGACAGCTCTGCGGTTCCTGGATGGCCCATCTAATTCTATACACAGTCACACCCATGATACTTACATACTATTGTCACAGATTACCCACTATCCCTCCAGTTCCTCTGAAGCAGAGGTGGTATTCAGCAGGTTCTGAACAGTTCTGGAGAACTGGCAAATACCACCTCTGGCTGGAGATTTCACAGTATCCTTCCCCTACGATGCCCACCAAGCCACGCCCACAGAACCGGTAGTAAAAAAAATTGAATCCCACCACTGCTCTGAAGCCATTTATTTGACCTGATGTTCTGCAATCAAGTTCTAATGTTTCAAGCAAAATGACCCTATAATGTTCAGTGAAGTTACTAGCCCTCCTTGTATATTTGATTTTATTCAGTTGCTTTACCATTCATACTTAAATTGCAGGACATCATCAATCCAGAAGGAACATATGTAATCAACCCTCTTCAATATATAATAGATGCTCTGCCCAAGGGCACATGCTTATTTGCAAGCATATATAATGCCTGTATGTGATTGCTGACATTCACTAAAGCAGCTACAACTTTCCCGATGGCCGCCACTTCATTGCAAAACAGGAATGTTGCAAATGCCAACATTTTGTAAACCCGATAAATAAAAATAAATAAAAGGCGGACAAAACATTGTGCTAGAAATGTGTTCACAAAAATATAAGACCTGAGGCAGAGGTGCACTGTTTTCAGTCTGCACCTACTTCTAGAAAAAAAAAAAAAAAAAGGTCCAGGTCACAATGCTGGTTAGCAAAGACAATGTGGGTGACATCAGGATCCTCTGATGCATACATATGTATTTATAGCTTCTATGTGGAGGCATCATCAGTGGCAGTATTGTGTCATACAGTTCCAGCTAACCTGAAATTATTAGGAAACCTTTTTTCTACATTGTAGTTGCATCACCACGTTACTGCTATTGTTGGTTCTTCTGATCATGTGCACTCCTTCACTCTAAAGAGGAATTACGGGTCCTTGGGGAAAGAAACCCACTCAGTTTTATGTTCTGAAAAGTGGTATGAATTGTAGGCAGGTGCCAAATCTATCAGCTTTCCTCAACTTATTGTCCTCTTGACATATTGAGACAAAGGGACAATCCATGGTTGAAAGCTAAGGATTAGAGGAGTTGTAGTTTACCTGGAGGGCAACAGCTTGAAGTGATGGTATCTAAATACTATATATAGTTCATACAAGCCACCAAAAGTAAAGCATTTTAACTGGCTCTCGTTTATAAGGAGGCACCCCAATTAAAGTTTACCCCAAAACTATGCCCAGCTATAAATAAATAAAAAACACCTACCCTGCTCATGCCCAGAGGCACTCCCTATTACTTAAGTCTGGTTAGTAGGAAAAGAAAGAGGAAAAGAAGAATTTTTATTAGTATGCCTTTGCAAGTGATCTCAGATAGGCCTTCTCTCCCACTCAGACCTTTCTACACGGTCCCCCTGCCTTGTCAAGTAACAGCAACAGTGGTAACAGAGTTGGAAGGGACCTTCGAGGTCATCTAGTCCAACCCCTTGCTCCCGCAGGAGACCTATACAATTCCTGATAGGCGGCTGTCCAGTCTCTTCTGAAAAGCCTGCAGCGCTGGGGGAGGCGGACACCCACCATTTTCGAAGGCAATTTGTCCCACTCCTATTTCCCTTCTTTTCTTGTTCCTCCAACGCTCCGGGCTAAAGCCGAGATTCTCCCAAGAAGCGTTTTGATTTTGCAGCGAGCCAGCGAAAGAGTTAAAGCGCCACATTTCCCAGCCAGCGCTCGAGCAGCCCGGGCGGGGTGGGGCCGCTCCAAAGGAAAAACGCTTTGAATGCGAGCGAGGAGGGAACGAGCGCGAACTCCCATCGGGCGCGGGGGAGGGAGGGAGGGAAGGAAAGAAGGAACTCAACACTCAAAAACTCCATCCCCAGGTATTCCCCCTGCGACGCGGCTGCGAGCCTGCACCCGCTGGGCGTGTGTGTGTATATAAATATGCACCGAAGGCTTTTGCTTTTCCAAGTTGTAAACACCCGCGATGGGTGCCAAGGGGGGGAAAAAAAGAGCGAGCGAGAGAGAGAGAGAGAGGAGAGCGGGCAAGGAGGAAAGCGATTTGGCAGCTGCTCAAAGAAAAAAAAGGGAGCGCAAGGAGGATCCGCTGGGGACACCCTTTGGTGTTTGACAGATCTCTCCGACACCGCCGCCTCCACTTCCAGATTTTCCGGAGCGTCTGAAAATAAAGGTATCGCTTCGTCTAATCCGCCCACCCCCACGCCAGACTGACTGGTCTGCCCCGCTTTGGGATCTGGTTGCATCTGATGGTGGAATGGAAGGCGAATTTCAAGATCGCGGCATTGGCGCGCGCATTTTAGCACAACTCCCTCCCTCCCCCCCCCCCCCACCCCGAAAAAAAAAAGGAGGAGGGAACGAAAGTTAAAATCGGTCCACAGCTGTCTGGCTTATAAAGGATGAATGAACATCCCCTCCTGTTCCTCTCCCAACTTTCAAAGTTAAACACAGTCTCCCTCAGATAGCCATTCTCCTATGATTTCTGGTCCGTTCCCCTGTACACACGCGCGCGTACTCAGGCCCTTTATTTAAAAAGAGAGAGAGAGAGAGAGAGAGAATGAAAAGGAACTTCAAAGTTTCCTCCTCATCTGGTGTTCATAATGAGCTTCCAAGTCAAGACAAAGAGCCACAAAACTGAAGGTTCCCGAGAAAGTGAACTCTCTCCCGAGATCAGAAGCCGAAGAAAGGCGGCGGCTACAAATGTTCCCGAGAGACAACCACGCATGTCCTCCTCCCGTCAAAAGACCGAGGGGTGGGGTTTGGGAAGCGAGGGAATGGCTTGGTTCCTCGTATCCCTCTTCCCCAAGCTCGTATAGCCCTCTTTTGCAACTCTGGAGTTCCAAAGCAGGAAATCAAAAGTTGGAAAATTAGGTTCGAATCCACCAGGCAATTCCGCCTACGCGGCAAACAGCGCCCCCTAGCAGGATGCCCCTCAGCTCCACTCGTGCTCAAGGCCCACGAGAGATTTTGTTCTAATCCACTGCTCTACATTTACAACACCACCCGCGTCGACGCTCGTCGGAAAACGACCCACCGCCTCAATTCATGCCTCCCTTTCCGCCGCGCGCCCCCCACTCCACCCCATATATCTACCGGCATTAAGTGCCGATCGGCGACAATCCACCTACATTGCAGGCTGGCCGGTTGGGGCCACCCGAAGGGATCCAATCCCAAGGAAAACGGACTGATGCTCGATTTCCGCAGCATGCAAGCGCTCCGGTTAGTAACATCGTAGAGCTTTCGCGGCGCGACGGCGAATGCCTCCATGCAGTCGTACATCTTTCCCCTCCGGAATCCGCTTCCAGTGGAAATAGGCGAAGGAGAAGGAAGATACGGTGGCGAAAATATGGATGATGGTGGTGGTGGTGGTGGTGATGCTACTAAGAGTGAGTTTGTGCTGGTGATCCAGGAAGAAAAGGAAATGTTCGCCTCCCTCCCGGAGAGGCAGCGGGAGGGGGGAAGAGGAGGAATAACTCGGGCCTCTGTCAAACGAGCCCGCTCCCGCTCACACGCCACCTTCTCTGCGTCCCGCGTGTAATACACATCCCGCATGAAGTTGGGAGCTGAGAAGTCCAGCCTTTCCGATCGCTCCAGCTTGCTCGCTGAAGAAGCTATTACCTTGCCGCGAAAGCGGCTAAGGACTCCCCAATTGGTGGGTGTGGCTTGGGAGCGAAAGGGGCTGGACCCTGTGGGACGGATGCACAAAATCTGACTACACACAACAGTCACATGCGGGGGCACAACACGCCGAGCAGGACCTAGGAAACGCGCCCAAACAGTGATTTGGCAAGCGCGCAACAAGGAACAATAGGCAAACGCGCGCGCACACGTAGGCAGGGCTGTTGTTGGCTGCCGTGTGCGGGGGTTTGGTTTGGTTTATTTTGTTTTTCCTCCTTTCGGCTGCTGCTTCTCTTTCCCAAGCCGCACCCACGATGGCACTCAGAATGCAGCAAGCAGAAGAAGATTGCGAAGTTTTAGCAAACGTACCACAGCTGATTACGCGTGTTTACTCGGAAGAGAGTGCGGCGGAATTGAGGGCTGGGTAAACACGCGTGCATTCGAGAGGGAAGGTTGACAAGAGTGCCCACCGCGGAACACCACATTTTATGATCCGAGAGGAGACGGCCCTATCATTAGTCTGAGTTTAGTAAACCTATAAAACAAACCGATTTAGGGATAAGGTAGAGAGGTGGTGGAAGTGGTGGATTAAGTGCGGCATGATACAGCCTGGCCTGACCTCTCAAATTAGCTCCCTATTTCCATTGTGCTGGAAGGTGCTGCCTGCTCCCATGATGAAGGTTGAGTAACTTTGAAAGTTGATCCCAGGGAAGTTATCGCCCTGCTACAAATAGCTGCTTCTTGTAAGCCTGCTTCTGCCAGCAAAATGCATCGACTGTAAAAGGGCTCACAATTCTGTATTCACAGTGGGGGAATGGCTTGAATAGAAGACCTAAGCCTGCCCTGAAAGGCGAGAGGGAAAATAGGTACCTTTCCTTTGTAATCCCCTAAGAAGCTTGGCAAAAGTTATGAGAATATAGGAAACTGCACTAAAGTCCACATAGAATAAATACAAGGTAACCCATCAGCAACCCAAAATTGGGAATAGGTGGTACAAGTAGTCTGTTGGTGGCCATTCGAAGTTACAAAGGCACTGAAAAAAGTGTCTTATGAACACTTTTCACACTGCATCATCCCCATGGTCACATGATCAAAATTCGGAGGCTTGGTAACTGGTTCGTATTATGTGGATTTTGTACACATAATCAGAATAGTTAAAAAGATAAATAATTCCACATTGCAAATACATGGGGGTGCAGTGTCCCAGTGATCACCTGTTGTGGGCTCCTGACAAGCAAAGTCAACGGTGAAGCCAGATTCACTTAACAACTGCAGTGATTGACTTAACTGTGCAAGAAAGGGTGTAAAATGGGGCGAATTTTACTTAACAACTGTCTCATTCAGCAATGTAAATGATGGGCTCCGTTGTCATAAGCCAAGGACTACCTATAGTAGTCGTGGAATATATTTGTAGGAAGGGGCTTTGGATCTATCCCATGCATTGCTGTAATCAACTTTTAAATAGGATTACTGCAAGTAATACAGAGCATTCAGCAGAGTGCTTGAAATGATGTTAATTCTGCTCATTGTGCCTTAATTACTGTCATGGAGAACCTCAGCAGATACAGTAAATTCCTCATGGCCAAATCACAGCATAGAAAACAGTTTCTTCTCTTCCCATGTCCACGTAGTTACGTGGAACAGGAATTTAGCTCTGAAATCCAACACTTAATTCCAAAATCAAGGGATGGGATTTTGGAAAGCTACCCAAATAATTAGTCTTCTGTGCATATAAAAATAAAACAAACCAACTCTGAATTCAAAACATATCTTGCTGCTTTTGTATGCATAATCAGAATAGTTAAAAAGATAAATAATTCCACATTGCAAATGCATGTTTTATTCACTTAAAAAAACTTTACTGTGTACAATATCTGGGCAAGCATAGGAATCTGAATTTAATTAATAGAACTATAAACAGTGTGATATTGATTTATAATAGAACTATAACAGTGTGATATTGATACATTCCCATGTCACCGCACAAAGCATTCTTTACCACATTCAGATGTACAGTCTCCCCCATCCCCCCCCCCTTTTTTTTTCTCTTCTCTCTGCCAGTCTCTCAAATCTCTTTAAGAAATTTTGTAGTGGAGCAGTATATATTCACAGAGCTATAAGCTGGCCATGTGGCAAGTGAACTAACTGGAGTAATCACTTTTTCACATGCAAAATCCCTTCTGGATTTAATTTGTCCCTACAAATGGGACCAGGGCTTGATATGAAGAAATCAACAAATGAAACATTCCAAAATGAGTGACTCTAGCATCCACCTATTGACACATAACTCCTATTGCCCCCAATAAAGCATTTCCACCCTGATTCATGCATTATGTACAATTGGTTATAGGGAGAGTGGTGCAATGGATAAAATTATGGACTAGGAGGCTCGGGTTCAACTCCATCCTCAGCAGTGGAAAGTTATCAAGTCAATTAATCTCTCAGCCCAAGGCACCACACAGGATTCCTATGAAGAAAATGAAATGCCATGTACACTGCTTCAGGCTGCTGGAAGAAAGGTAGGGTAATGAGGTAAAAAAGTCTTTGATAATGTCCCTCATTCAAGACTTCTCTGTAAGCCTAACAGTCATGGAAAAGAGGGAGAGGGGGTGTCTCGTGGATACGCTACTGGCTAAAGGATACAAAACAAGGGGTAGGGGTGAATGGACCTTGCTCACGAAGGATGGAATTAATGGAGCCTTCCTAGGATTGGTGCTTCTTAGGACACTTGTAGATGATCTGGAATTGGGTGAGACAAGTGGAATAGTCACATTGGCTGGTGACATTCAATTGTTCAGAGTGGCAAAAATAATAAAGAGACTGCAAAAAGCCCACCAGAGAAATGGGCATCAAAATGTCAGGTGTCGTTTGACATGAGCACGTGGAAAGTAGTGAACGTCAGTGCCAAAAATCTTTATAGCAACTACTGTGATCAGAGCTATCAGAGATTGATGAGGAAAGAGACCTTGGAGGAATGGTAAACAATTGACTGAAGATATGGACACTGTATATGTCCAGTTCCATGGAAAAGGCCAACAGCATATTAGGGATGATAAGGATTGAAAAAGGGATGCCAATATTATAATGCTCTTACATAAATCAATGATGCAAGTGCATCAGGAACATTATATGCACTTCTGCCACTGTACCTCAAAAAGGATATAGCGGAGCTAGAAAAGGTTTGGAGGAGGACAACTAAGATGATTGCGGGGCTGAAGCAACTTTGCTATGAGGAAATCTTGCCACATATTTGGTTTTTAAAGTTTTGTAGTCTAGAAAGGGGGCAAACAAGAGGGGATATGATAGAGGCATATAAAAATATGTGTGGTGTTGATAAAGTGGAGAATAAGCTGTTTTCCCTTTCCCAAAATATAGTACCAGAGATTATCCAATGAAACAGAAGGAAAAAAGAAACAGGACAGACAAAAGAAAATATTTTTGTAGCCAAAATTTGGAATTTGCTACCACAAGATGTGCTACTGATTACCAGCTTAGCTGGCTTCAAAAAAGAATTGGACCAATTCATGGAAGTCATGGGAAGTGTGACAACCTCTGAAGGCCATCTATGGGAGATAGTGGGCTTCCTTGTGCAGTTGGTTGGCCGTTGTGAGAACAGATATCTAATCCAGCAGAGCACTACAAACAAGCAATAAGCAAATACATGGTTTAGTTAGCTATGACACAATTGGCTAGGTTCATAGAACATATTGAACCATAAACCATGAATTACAAACTACAACAACCAATTTACACAAGCAAAAAACAAATACCCACATCATGGTTTACTGCATAATCTCTGTCTCTTTCTCCCCAGCACCTGCAAAAGTGGTAATAAATATTGTTGAGACAAATATTATTATATTTAGCATGCAGACTATTGAAAGGTCTTTCATCTCATAAAAGGAAGCAAATTTAATTAAGTAAACTCATGTTAGTCACATATATTAATCAATAATGTATCCTCTCAAGCTTTTTTCAGCCCCAAGTCTACAAATATGACCCTCAATGGACAAACATTTTGCTTTGACCCTTTTTTTCCCCCTGCAAATATCATTCCAAATTTTATGCCAGTATTGATCAAGTAAGTGATGTGACAAACAGAACCATATGGAATAAGAACTTAGAAACTATCTGAGCAGCTAAATGGGATGCATGGGTTCTCAATGGATCCGGGAACTTTCTTCAGCAACAATCTTGAACAAAACTCAGTTTCGTTGTATCAAAATATAAGTTTGCAAAGATAGAAATATGCAGCCCTAAGTTATTTGGCAGCCAGGTTATCTTCATTGAGAAGAGAGTGGGAAATATTCTTAGGTTATTGATTGGCTGATAAATAACCATGGGCACATACTTCTTACCTTTCCTTATAAAACACTGGCACATTCCCTAGAATATCTTGTCATGAATGATCTGATCACATGAATACACCTCCCCAAGAGGGAGAGAGGAAAGCATAATGAAGTTTACCCACAGTGGCTTTGTGGCCATTTTTAACAGAAAAAATAGAAATTGTATTAGAATGTGAAAGATTGATTTAAGATTCTTTAAATTTTTGATGAGATGAATCCCATTGAAGGATGCAAACTGCAAACGCGCAGTGGGGATGGGTCAAATTGTCCATAAGATCAACCTGAGCCAGCTGTCAATTATTTGACTTTAGATACATTCTATAGAGATTTAGTTCTCTGGAGAAGGCTCTGATGCTGAAAAAGATGGAAGGAAAGAGAAGAAGAGGACGACCAGCAGCAAGTCCACAGTCAGTTGCAGTGTTGATGGATGCATCCTTGGGAGACCTAAAGGATTAGCCCAGGGACAGATCCTCCTGGAGAAGATAAGCCTATATGGCTGGCACATAATCAGTCAGTCAGCGATCACACCTCCCTCTCTGGAATTTATCAGTTGTGCAATGAAATAACCCAACCACTAAATCTGAGCATAGCAAGGCAGCTCAATTCTCAATCTGGTGCAGTTTTGGGCCCTTGTGTTCTCCTGCTTTAAGACACATGTCTACAGCCACTTTAGTTAATCCCCATGGTCAATGCAGCGCTTGCTCTTACAGCTCCCAGTTGCTATGGCATTCCTAGACTATGCCCCACCATAGTCCCAAAGGTTCTTTTTCCAAAAGGCAACTGGACTTTCCTAGTTTTTTTTTTTCTTTGAAAATATTTCGCTTCTCATCCAAGAAGCTTCTACCAGAACTGAAGAAGCTTGTTGGATGAGAAGTGAAATTTAAAAAATAAAAAATCAAGAAAGCCCAGTTGCCTTTTGGAAAAAAAAAACACGTTTGGGACAACAACGACCTAGATGACTGAGCATATCCATATACCTGTCCCACAATATTCTCTCACCCCATCCAGTTAATTGGCTATCTGCTTTTTGATGGAGTAAATCTCTGAGATTATTCAGAAAAATGTTCCAGTGTTTATTTCTCCTCTCAAATGGCTGAATAGCCCCACCAGTGGAGCCTGCCCCCTCCTCAGAGGCTAGAATAAATTGGCTCATTTATGTGTGTGTGTGTGAGTGCACACACACACATACACACACGACTGCTAAGATCTTTTCGCCCTCCTCTCTCTTTCTGTCCTGTTTCCACTAAATGGGCCAATACATACACACTTGCTAGTTGTGCTGGAGAAGGCCTACATTTGTACCTCCCTCTGTTTTGGCTGAGTTAGGCCTTTTCCCTGCCTCCCCCAGCCCCTATGCCAAACTTAAAATCCTTTGTCCCTTGCCAAGTTTGGGTAAACCAACATCAGCTTTCCCCACAAACTAAACTGGCTATCCCCCCACCCCTCCCAGGTAATCTCGACTCTGTGTTGGTTGGGCTAGGCTCTGTGCCAGTGGTTAGCTAGACCAGGCCAGGCTGTTCCACCTCCCTCTCCGGCAGCCTCTCCCTTTCCTTCCAGCTCAAAGGCCAAGCGAGCGAGCGAGCAGAGCGTCAGCCGAGCCAGCGGTATGAACTCCGCAAGAACCCCCTTTGGGTGCAGTAACCTCTACATGACCCAGCTCCATGGCTCCCTTCCCTTCTCTTCTCTGCAGGACCTTGCTTTTTTTTCCCCTTTGGCTCAGCTTTTCCACAGACTCCTTCTGCCCTGCAGCCTTCGGAAACGGCTTCACGGTTCTCCCACTGATGCCACCCGTCCCCTCGCCCTCGCTTTGGCAACAAGTCAGTTTTGAACCCTTCTTTTTAAACTTAACTTAAAAGCAGCCGGTGTTGCAGCCAAAGGCTTCGGATTTGCATGCAAGGTATCCACATACACAGCGGAGCAGTAACCTCAAGTATTTCTCCTCTCCCTCGGCTCTCATTCCATCTATGCTCCGTACACTGAATGTCGTCCATGAACGGAAAGGGGGGAGAGTTAAAGATCTACAAAAAAAAACCCAGCACAAATCTAAAGCATACTACGCTATCAAAGCCAGAAGGATAATCCTCTGGATTTTGCCACAAAACAGATCGAGACCCTTACTATCTATGAACAAGATGAATTGGTGGTCTTTTGACAGAGGCGGTGGGAAGGAAAGAAGGAACCCCGAACCTGTGTGCTTTGCCCCCGTACAACTCCCATGTCTATCTTTTCCCTACTGTGAGGAATGCATCCCATTGAATTACAGTCTCCTTTCACATACAAATCAAACCCTGATCTGCACCCCGTTTAGGCTTTCCCCCAAAACTAATACCGCATGCCAGCATTCACCATGGATAGTTTTAAACTGCAGATTCAATCATCTCCTCCTCCCAATATTTAAAGAGGGGGATTTAAAAAAAAAATCTCCCTCCATGCAAGAATCAGTCCTGGACCTTTAATAACCAAGGAAATGTAGATATGAGGGGGAGCTTAGTTTTAAAGGACATGAGTCAGTTCAATCGACTTAGTAAATAATAAACTCGGGGAACTTTTCCTGAACACACAGGAGCATTCCCCCCTCCACACACCACACCACCAAAAAATGATCTCCCGCCTGTACCGACACAAGACTCTGCCCTGTGGCTGCTCTCCCTTTCTCTGCCTTGTGGCTTTTCGTTGCTCAGCGAGGGTTTCTTCCTTGAATCCTTCTGGCTGCACTGGCAGAGATCAGAAAGGTTCCAATTAGCCTGACCCGCCTGCCACTAATTCAAACCAGAAGTTGCTTCGCACGGGCTCTGCTCTGTGGTTGAGCTGTGCTGGAGTCCCTGCATAAAGGCATTCCCTCCCGTGCTCCTCTCCCCTTCCCCATTGCCCCCATATTGAAACATATCTCCAGAGGAGGAGAAGGGAGAAGGAGGGCGGGGGTGGGGGGCAAGTATCTTCCACCAAGGTCTGAAATACCTTCTTTAACTTTGCAATGCCTGTTTTCTTAGTTTTATACTCCTGTGAGGTTTTTTTTTTTCCCCCTCCTTACCTGCAACTTTCAGTTTAAAAAAACAAAACAGTTTTCCCAGATTAGGGTTATCTTTTAGATCAGTCCCATATGTCATTTCCCCCTACCTCACTACCTACATAAATTAATGATGGGAGTGGAAGTATATATCCAACCCTCAACCGCAAATTAGATAGAGTAGTACCTTTTCAAGTATAAGAAACATAACAAAGTCTGATTGCATTAAGAACCATTCATAGGCCAAAATTAAACACGTATTCTTATTATCTGATAAAGAAAGGAAGGAGAATTATATCGAAAGATACTAAATATAAGTCTTTCTATTTTGGACAGTCTTATTGTGAACTACAATTCTTCAGATGCCTGGAATTCTGTCTTGATATGCATATGGACATAAAGACATGCCCATGAAAAATATTAACAGAACAAAATGGTCAGAGAAAAATAAAATAAACGTAACTTAATTCCACTAGAAGACTGCAACTCATCTTGAAACATTCAGATATTGGATGAACCAGGAAGAAACATAATTATAAACCTGAAACAATCCAGAATCAAAAGGTCCAGGAAAAAAAAAAGTATTTTAGAGCAAAAGATGTTAAGGTTTTTAGAAGACTGCCACTATTCAATACCCCAGGAGTGAAGATTGTACAAATGTTGCTGTAATATAGTTTCAAAAAGCTCGAGTCAGCTTGACTAGGGGTGAAGAACCTTGGGAATTGTAGTTCAGCAACCCAAGGTCCAGATTTTTTTTTTCTTGAAAGGGATAATTTGAAGGCATCAATCTACCAGTAAACGAGTACTGAATACATTAGTGAAAGGATGAGCAGTCTACTTCATTAGATCCACAAACTGAAAACATAAAGCTGACTTATCCCAACTTCCATCTAATTCAGTGCAGCCCACTATGAATTAGTTATGGATATCCATATTATTAGGCAGGAGTGCTTCTTGGCCTGGGTGACTCCTTTTAAACCAGCCTCCCCAATCCAACAATCCAACACCTTCCAGATGTTTTGGATTGCAATCCCTGTAGGTCTAGCCAGAATTCTGATGGCTGTTTTCCAATAAATGTGGAAGGTGTCAGTTTGAAGAAGAGGGACACTCAGTAGAGATATATCGGACCAAACCAATGTCTAGATACATTTACTGCACATACAAGAGCTTTATGCTGTAGACTGGCACTGGCTCCTCATTATGATGGTGGGCATGCATACATTGAAACAAAGGAGAGACTAAACCAAAACACTCATGCAAAAATAATGAGCAATCCTTTCCCAAAACAACAAAAACTAAAACTATAGTTTTAAAGGTGGGACCTCTGTGGAAATATTCATTAGCCACTTAGTACAATAAGGATATCTTACAGTGTATATCTGGTCTTCTAGTAGTTCATGGTCAGTTGACTGGCTGGCTATGTTTCCACAAGTACAATACAATGTTTGGATATCATGATAAATACTCAACACCCCTCCCAGCAGATGCAATAAATGCTTGAAGTTGAATCCATGCTGTGTATGAACACAACTGAGTGACCCTGGGCTGGAAGCCAGATACTTCTAATGTAACAGTTACACATCCAATGGCTATATGAATGGAAAGTCAATCAGCGTAGCTTAGATACCACATTCTTGTGAGATTGTTGGCTACCTGGCAATCTACTGCAGAAGAGGGAGGGGCTGAATCCTCTTCTTACTTTGGGAATCAAGTGGAATTGGAGCAGGAATTCTTGCACTAGATAGAATTAGAAACCATATCTGTGATTTGGCTGAGCAGAAAGGGAAGTAGGGATGGAAAACATCTTCTACTTTCTTCCATGAAGCCATGGAAATGGGAAAGAAAAAGAATAATGTGACTTTTTTTTTAAAAAAAATGCATAATTTCTATAATTCTGAACCAGAAATTTGGGAGGCGACCAGAGGAAAAGGGTATAAAAATATAAGAACTTTCATCTTCTACTCTAACTAGAGAAGTGGGATTTGCTGGCGCTAGGATTTCAAGTTCAATAGGAATTTTGTTTAACACAGTGCTAGTGATAGCGTTGGATCTCTGCAAGATAGTGTGGCTGCCTGGTTCCTTGCCATTTTCTGCCTTTGTTCTAGCTGGGCCCATGGTCTTCTCAAATCAGCAGCTCCACAGTCTGGAGGTTCTCACAACTTCTGCTGGGACAACAGCAGATGAAAGCCATGGCCAGGAGACAATCAGCTCCAACTAGTGTCCCAAATAGGACATGTTTGAAACGAGATATGCTGGGCTGTAGTCACATAATGCTTTCATCACTAAGGTTTTGACCACTACTGTTAAGATGCACTCAGTGGTGGGATTCAAATTTTTTTACTACCGGTTCTGTGGGCGTGGCTTGGTGGGCGTGGCATGGCTTGGTGGGCGTGGCAGGGGAAGGATTCCATTCCGTCCCCAGCCCACTAACCTGCTTTCCAGCTCCATTCTCCAATACAGAGCAACAAAAGAAGACCCAGCCAATCAGCTGGGACTCAGGAGGCAGAGAATAGATGGGGGCGGGGCCAGTCAGAGGTGGTATTCCAAACCAATCAAAACTGGTCAGAAATTGCTGAATACCACCTCTGGGTGCACTGCTTGGACTTGCCTTTAACTTGATGCAGGATGCAATATAGGTAGGTAATCCTTGACTTACGATCACCATTGAGCCCAAAATTTCGGTTGTTCAGTGAGACATTTGTTAAGGGAGTTTTGCCCCATTTTATGACCTTTCTTGCCACAGCTGCTAAGGGAACCACTGCAGTTGATAAGTTAGTAACAAGGTTGTTAAGTGAATCTGACTTCCCCCATTGACTTTGCTTGTCAAAAGGTGGCCAAAGGGGAGGATCACGCATCCTTGGGACACAGCAACGGGCATAGGTATGGGTCAGTTGCCAAGCATTTGAATTTTGATCACATGATCATGGTGATGCTTCAAAGGTGTGAAAACCGTGAGGGTGAAAAACGGTCGTAGGTCACTTTTTTCGGTGCCCTTGTAACCTTGAACGGTCACTAAATGAACTGTTGTAAGTCATGGGCTACCTGTATTCATTATGCTGATTGGTAAAAACTAGTTCAGCAGGCCAACCCTCCTCATCTGGGTCTTGCACTGCTTTTCCATAACTTTCTGAGTACAATTCAAAGTGCTGGTTATCCCCTGTAAACCTCATCTTGGCCCAGGTCCTAGTTACTTAGAGACCGTCTACTCCAGGTAGAATTTGCCTGTTCTGTAGGTCAGAAAGGTGTACTGTATGAAGGTGGAAGGGTACAGTAGAAGGAAACAAGCCCAGGGCTTGTAGAATAGTCTCCCTCAAGCCTGCTTGGGATAACAATGGGTTCTCTTTCGTTGATCTTTTAGGACACACTTAAAATTATTCTCTTTTGCCAAACGTTTGAATCTTAATTTCTCGGGGTTCCTATTGTCTTTTACCAGTTGGATGTATTGCTTTAGTTTTATTTTTTACTAGGATTGTTTTATGGTTTTAGCAGTGTTTAATGATCACAAGCCAACCTAGTCTCACATTATTGAGTTGGCACAGAAATAGGATAAATTAAATAAGAGGTAAATATAGCTATATTTCCTTTCACAAATGAGTTGTTATTTAGTCGCATCCAACTGTAATGCACTAAGTCTTTCTTAGCTTCCTTTTTTTATTCCTATTTATGTCTGCCATCTGCTCTGAAGAACCAACTCTGACAATTCAGAAAAGCTTATCTTTGAATTATTTCAACCCAATGCATACAGTACTTCCAAATATATTTAACCACTTGATACTGTGTTTTTAATGGGTCTGCACATAATATGTGTGTTGTTAGTGGCTTATTAAAACATCCCAAACCCGGGCAGGGTGATCCGTAAAGGTGCTTATATGTTAAAAATGAGGATTTAGCATGATCTATGAACCAAGTCATGTAATTTGTACACCACCTTTGATGGTTTGAGTAATCTATAGTTTGTTGCTTTTTCAACAACCATCGTTAAGCAAATGCTGGATTAAGCACAATGGTGAGCTGGCCAGTGTGTAACAATAACAGAATTGGAAAGGACCTTGGAGGTCATCTAGTCCAACCCTCTGCTCATACAGGAGATCTATACTATACTACAAATGACTGTCCAGTCTCCTCTTAAAAGTCTCCATTGATGGAGCACTCACAACTTTGGAAGGCGTTTTTTCCCCTCACTGGTTGATTATTCTCAGGACCCCACACACTTAGTCAAAACCAGCAGAGGCAGTATTATTTCAAGGTCCCTCCAAATTCGACATACAAATAAATACCCAGTTGAGAAACGCAGTCTCAAAAGTCCTGCAAAACTGACAGCTCAGTTTTCTGGAATACAAAAACCAGCTCTGTGCGATACAGAACTCCAAAAGCTATCAGTTTGTCCCACTTCAGAACGTTCCCACCTTATTCGCAAAAATTCTCATTGTGGTTACAGCATTGGACATTAGAAGGGCTGTCAAGAAACCACAGACTGCTGTGCAGCAGACGAAAGCATGGCTGTTCGCAAAAACAGCTGCTTTCCATGGAGTCAGTCTTTATCAGTTCAACAATTGAAGGAAACATTGGCAGTCTTGGGATTACTAGCTTTTTCTAGAGGTCATTCTCCCTTCTTCAGCTGGAAGTTTACTGTCTGTATGAGTAACTTTTACTATCTGCAGCAAATTGTTTCTTACATCCTATAATACCCTTTGCAGCTTGATATGTTTGACAACCTGCAAACATTAATACGATGAGGCAAAAGCATAATCAGCGGAGTGTATACTTTGGGCTTGAAAAAACAGTATACGTGTGTTTCTTTTGAAGCTAGTATTTCAACATTTTGGTGCTGACTCATTCCATTTAACTACATGGAAGTAGATGCCTCTGCATCATGCCACAAAATGTTTGCTTTTTTTGTAGCCCGGGTCCGTGCACAATTAGGTGCACCTAATTCCCTTGAAATTAACACACTAAGTGCACCTGACCTGCCTTAGATTCAGGTTGATACTATACAGTTAGTCCTCAATTTGTAACAGTTTATGTAATGACCGTCCGAAGTTACAAACAGCACTGTTTCAAAAATGACTGATGACCATTTTTCACACTTAAGACTGTTGCAGCAAATTCAGACCCTTGGCAATTGACTCATACAGTATTTATAATAATTGAAGTGTCCCAGGGTCATGAGATCACTTTTTGCAGCTTTCTGACAAACACAGTCAATGGGGAAGCCAGATTCCCTTAACAACTGTGTTACTAACTTAACAACTACAGTGATTCACTTAACCAGTCGGGGCAAGAAAGGTCATAAAATGAGGCAAAATCCACTTAACAACTGTCTCACTCAGCAACAGAAATTTGGGGCTCAGTTGTGGTCATAAGTCGAGGATAAATCAATATGCCAATGTAGAATTCAGGCTGTGGAATACATTTCAAAGACTGATCTTGGGGTGCTATTTTAGGAACCTAGATTCCAAGCAATTTTTACTAATATTAAGTAGTATTGTAAGTTTTGCATAAAGCATCTTTTCTGTAGCGCATCTTATTTTAATCTTCCTGGCCCATTGCTTCTGTGACTTTCTGTTTGTATCTGATCCTCTTGCTCTTTGCACTTCTCATGAAGCAAAGTCATTCACACTTGAGCAATATCATTTAGCTAGTTAAATGACTCCACTTTCTTTGGTAGCTCATTATGCCCTGAGTTTCCTGGAGTGGGAAGGACAAAAGGTTTGAGTCTTTGCAGCCCCACCTCTAAATCTGACAGTTTTCTAACTAAAAGATTGCGTGCGCTTTGCTAAGGGAAGTCAGGAAGTTCCAGTGGTGGGAACTAGTCCCAGGCATAAACCTTCTTCGGTTCTCGTTAGAGAAGCTGATAATAGTTTCCTGTTGCAGCAATGTTGACAATTTCCTCTGCAGGTTCGGGTAGTGGGGTACTGGGTTGTCACATCTGGGCACTGCACAGTCCATGGTTTCGTACTTCTGGTGGCAGCTGACGCACTTCTTGCTATGAGGAACTATTAATGTTTTCCTTTTTCCTTACTGAAAGAAACTGCAGAGACCAAGATTTGCTCAGGGCAGCCAGTCTCCCTCAAAATATCTTACACTGGTAGCCATACTCAAGCCATTGGCTTGTCCCAATATTTCTCTCAAAAGATAATATCATTGCATCGGTCTCCAGATCTTCCACGTTCATTTTTTTTTTGGTCTTCCAAACAAGAACACGGTTCTTAGGAGCTTTCCTCTGAAGCTTTACCGATCGCATTTCTTTCTTCCAAGCTTCCTAGATCCCTGAAGAAAAGACAAACAGGCAGGGATCCCTACCAAGAATCACACTTGAACAGCCTAACACATGCCCCATCCCACTCAGTCAGGCAAGGAAGGTATGTTATGGCCACCGTTGGTTAAAGAATTTGGGCTGGAGGGGTCTAAAAAGAGTCTTCTCTGCCATTGCCCCCACCATATGGACTATCTCAGGGGTGTCAAACTGAAGGCCCAGGGGCCAGATCCGGCCCATGGGGTGTTTAGTTCTGGCCTGCAGGGCCGCCCTGGAAATAGCAAAGGACTGGCCTCAGCCAAAACGCGGCTCTCCCAAGCTCCGTTTTTGCCGGCACAGGGTTTCAGGAGGCCGTCCCAGCTGTAAACGGAGCTCTGGAGCCCGTTTTCTCTGGAAGAGCGCCCGGGCCACAGGCGCCCCTGACATGAGTGATGTCAAGCTGGCCACGCCCATCCCATCAAACCCAGCCCTGATGTGGCCCTCAATGAAATTGAGTTTGACACCTCTGGACTATCTTGTCCCCAGAGGTGAGGCTGGCCCCCAGCTCTTGTGGCTTTCCAGAAGAGCATGAAGAACTTACATGGGGATTGAAGAGTGACATACAACCCTGGGGTTGGCTGGTGGCGTCAGGATGCTCCCTCTGCCTTTTAAACTCTGCTCGTATTTTATTCTGCACTTTTTAAATTCTGTTTTTAAGTTTCTTTTCTTTTTATGACCCTGTAGTCCCTTAATTTGGGATAGAGTCAGGGCAACTGGATGGAGCTGAGTGTTTACCAGCTACATGCCCTGCCTGGTGGCTACATGTTCTTAATTATGTCTCTTCTATATCATTTTACAGTTTGTATCAGTAAATTACCCAGAGTCTTTTGGACAGTGAGATGGGCAGTGTCTACATTTGAAAATAAAAATAAAATAATAATCAGTACTAGTATAGGTCCGATTGATCACATAAGCTTTTGTTCATCCAGCCATATTTATGACCAAACTAATACATTTAAAAATGAAGGGAATGGGTACGTTTTCATCAATCACAATTATTTTAACAAGCTCTGAAATCATAAACCTTTTGCTCAGCCCACCTCACACAGGAGTGTATTCATGATACTTCTGGACTATCTTGAGTGTATTCATGATACTTCTGGACTTCATAAGTGAAGCCTGCCCTGAATTTTATTGGGGGAAAGATAAAATGCAAAAGTCACAAACAGCTCATTGATCCTTTCTTTTTATAACAGCCATTCACTATAAAAAAAAGCCTATAGATAGTCCTTCAACTTATGACCATAATGGAGCCCAAAATTTCCACTGATAAGTGAGACATTTGTTAAGTGAGTTTTGCCCTGTTTCACCACCTTTCTTGCCTCAGTTGTTAAGTGAATCACTGTAGTTGTTAAGTTAGTAATCTGGTTTTTAAGTGAATCTAGCCTTCCCATTGGGTTTCCTTGTCAGAAGGAAGGTGATCACATCACCTTGAGACACAGCAATAGTCATAAATATAAGTCAGTTGCTGAGCATCTGAATCACATGATCATGGGTATGAATCAGAGGTGGGATTCAAAAATTTTTACTACTGGTTCTGTGGGTGTGGCTTGGTGGGCGTGGCAGGGGAAAGATACTATAAAATCTCCAGTCAGCGGTTCTCCGAACTACTCAAAATTTCCACTACCGATTCTCCAGAACTGGTCAGAACCTGCTGAATACCACCTCCGGTATGAATGTGAAAAATGTGAAAAATTGTCATAAGTCACTTTTTACAATACCGTCACTTTGAATGGCCATTAAATGACCTGTTGTAAGTCAAGGACTACCTGTATTAGGAGGTGTTTGTATGGGATATACCAAAAGCCTCTTTTTAAGTTCAAGGGAAGGGGGAAATTACCTCAGGTCTTACAAATGGAAGATGATGGTCACAGTGAATTACAAAAGAGTAATGAACTTTCAACTAATGAACAGGCTTTTCTTGCATTTTTTTTTTTAAAAAAAGGCTGTGATCATTAGCTTCAATTCTCACAAACTGAGATGCACCCAACCCAGGACAGTGTGCATAGCTAATAAAGAAACTAGACCCAAAGCTGTATGAAGGAGTGATAGGCCTTTGCAGACAAGTTTGGTTTAGGAAAGAAACCCAGGCGAGCTTCCCATTCAAATTGCCTGGATGGGAAGCTTACCTTGGCCACTTCACCTCCCTCCCTCCAAGGTCATACTGCAAAAACACTATTGGGATGTAAGGAAGTCAAATAGCATTATGAAAAAGATCACCCTCCACTGAGACTAAACAGCTTGGAGGAAAAAGGAGGGACTATTTGTACCTGTAAAATATGCCCTCGGGCTTTTTACCCAAGAGAAGCCAAAGACTTACAAATCCTAGAATAACAAGTCTCAAACTGAGTACCACAAGAGAATTGCCAGGGTACTACAAGAGGTAAATAAATTAAGCAACTGAAAGTTCACGTAAGTATCTATTCCGCTGATGAACCTGCATGTTGCCTATGATTTGGTGCTCTTATATTTATTTCCTTTGGGTTGGAATCCATTGGGGACAATTTTATGCACCTTTACATGGATGTGAATAGAGCATTCAACCACTCCCTACTCAAGGAGCTGGAAAAGAATTCGCCTCTCATGGCAAGGTGCTTAGAATGGCCAAAGTAGCATGCCATTGCATGGAAGATATATTAAATATAACTAAGACAAGCCCTGACCCAGAAGGAAGGCATTCACACAGCTTTGTCTCATGTACCACCAATTGTGCCTATTCCTGAACTGGGAGGCCTTTCTCACAGTCACCTCATGTGTGGAAACCTCAATGCCCTATTCATGGGGCTGCCCTTGGAGACCATTCTAGATGGTCTAGATTGTGATGCACAAGCAGTTATGGTCAGGCTACACTATGACCATGTAATTCCTCTATATTATGCTAGCCCCATTGTTTCCTGCAGGACTGATGAGGAAAAGAGAATGGAAAGAAATATAGACTTGTTTTAGCTGTTCATAGAGTAAGTCATTCAAGAAATAGGCACTATTTTGGGACTGATATTCTCTAATGTAAAAGGATGGCTACTTAATATGGAATATTTGCTTGGGGCCATGATCCCACTTACCTTGGGGCAACCTCTTTCCTTGACAACGGTTTTCAACTTGTCCATAATCTATTAGTAAGAGAGCCTTAATTGTCTTTAGAAGCACCAGTGCTATAGTAGACTTTCCCCCTTATTCCAAAATGCCCAGCAGCTGCCTCAGGGTATCAGTGATCTTTCAGTATCCCTGTCACAGAAGGCCAGTAATCAAAATGTTTCAGGCTAATACATACATTATTTTGAAGTCCCAAAGGTGCTTTTTTAACAGGCAACTGGACTTTCGTTTTTTGTTTTTTTTTTGAAGACGTTTCTCTTCTCATCCAAGAAGCTTCTTCAGCTCTTCTTCAGATTCTTGGATGAGAAGCGAAATGTCTTCAAAGGAAAACCAGAAAGTCCAGTTGCCTCTTGAAAAAGCACCTTTTGGGACAACCATGACCTGGATGACTGAGAATATCCATAGACATTTAGCTATGCATTTTGAGATTACTTTTGAAGGTATGCTTGGGGAAGCTATGGGGGCCACTGTTGTGTAGCTTTGTACCATAGTGCTAGGCTGCCCAGCGAATAATGTTATTAGTATTTATTGGATTTATGCAGCCACCAGAACCAAAGGACCCAGGTGGTAAACAGTTAAAACATCATAAGAAATATATATATATATAAATATATATAAAATAAGAAATATCCATCCATCCATCAGTTTATTACAGTCCTAAGGCCAGGTACAATAACATATCTAAAAGAGGAAGTGTTATGCATTTCTCTATATCTATATCTAAGACAGAAAGACAGTAAGCATAATAGGATATAAAATAATGAAGAGCAGATATAACAAAACAAAATAGAGTAAAAATACCCTGTTTCTCCAACAATACGGCCTCCCCCAATAGGAAGTCCCAGCATGTTTTATAGGCATGAAATGAAATTAAGCCCCTCCCCCCAAATTAAGGCCTATATTAAAACATGCGAAATGGGGGGGAGTGGTGGGGGGCCTTGCCATTAGGAAGTACTTTTGTTGCACACCCGGATATGGTGCTGCCTGCGTCGACCCCGATACGAAGTGCCCCACCAACGCCGAGGTCAACATCTAAGCCGTCGCCGCCCGCCCACCCAAAAATGCAAGGGGGGGGGGAATTAAATCACCCCCGAAAAGACGGCCTAGCCATTTTTTCAGGGCTCAAAAAAAAAAATAAGACCCAGCCTTATTATATGAGAAACATGGTAGTATCATAAGAAATACAGAAACAAAAACAAAAGTGAGCACTTTCTCTTGCCTAATTTGCAGACGATTGCAATATGGTAACTAAAAAAGACAGAAGCATTTCTCAGGAAATCTTGCAAAATTTGGTTTCCTTAGTAATATGCCTTCAGAAAAAAAGAAAAGAAATGCTCGATCAGATTTGGATTATGAGCACACGATGCAGCCAAGAGGTAGTCTGGAAGTGAGACTCATCTGTTCCTGATATGCAGCTGTGATTGATGGCTATTTTCTCAGGAGCCACTGATCCGCTGAAGAGAGGACAGCTAAACCAGATTAGCCGAACCAATCACTTTGCCTACCATATGCTGCACACACATAATCAGGACAATGCCATTTCTCAGTGACTGGAATGTATATAATGTAATGTATATAGGCAGAATAGGGATTGGCACTTGGGTTGACAAATTTCAGGCCAGTGCAGTTATGAACTGACTCAAGGATAGAAAGATGGATATCCCTTCAACTGAACAGCAGGGAAAGGCTCTTAGCTTCCCAGTCTTACAAACAGACACTATGAAGTATTCTATCAGGCATTTTTCCCTTTCTTTTGCTAAAGGCTCTCCATCCTGGAGTAGGCCCTATTGTGTTAATGTTTAAGGCACTGCGTTTAAGCTCTGTCTGTCCGTACATCCATCTATCCATCCATCCATCCATCCATCCATCTCAATAAATCAGAATAGAGCTGGAAGGGACCTTGGAGGTCATCTAGACCAACTCCCTGCTCAAGCAGGAGACCCTATACACTGACAAGTAGGGCTATCCAGTCTCTTCTTAAAAAGAAGAGACTGGATAGCTGGTTAAAAATATCCAACACTCACAACTTCTGAAGGCAAGTTGTTCCACTGGTTGATTGTTCTCACTGTTAGGAAAATAAATCTATCTATCTATCTATCTATCTATCTATCTATCTATCTATCTATCTATCTATCTATCTATCTATCTATCTATCTATCTATCTATCATCTATCTATCTATCTATCTATCTATCTATCTATCTATCTATCTATCATCTATCTATCTATATCATCTATCTATCTATCATCTATCTATATCTATCTATCTATCTATCTATCATCTATCTATCATCTATCTATCATCTATCTATCTATCTATCTATCTATCTATCTATCTATCTATCTATCTATCATCTATCTATCATCTATCTATCATCTATCTATCTATCTATCTATCTATCTATCTATCTATCTATCTATCTATAATCTATCTATCATCTATCTATCTATCTATCTATCTATCTATCTATCTATCTATCTATCTATCATCTATATCTATCTATCTCTCTATCTCTATCTCTATCTATCTATCTATCTATCTATCTATCTATCTATCTATCTATCTATCATCTATATCTATCTATCTCTCTATCACTCTCTCTATCTATCTATCTATCTTCTATCTATCATCTATCATCTATCTATCTATCTATCTATCTATCTATCTATCTATCTATCTATCTATCTATCTATCTATCTATCTATCTATCATCTATATCTATCTATCTCTCTATCTATCTATCATCTATCTATCTATCTATCTATCTATCTATCATCTATCTATCTAATATAATTGCCCATCTTACAAAACATCGTAAATAGAAATGGTCATCAGCCCTTTTGTTTTTAATTATAGTTGGCTGGAGTATATGTTGCAAATATAAAAAGGCGAAATCTCTTTTCATGAGAAAGAACAGAGAACATGGGAAGTATCAGTAGTTAATCTCCCACACACCCACACCATGCAAAAGTACTCCTATGTTATATGAAACTTACATTGCAGGACTATCATCTTATTCTAGTCCTTCAGAGAAGTCCACAGGCAGAAAAGCCTGATCACACCAAATTAGGATTACATAGCCAATGTTCCTGGGCTGAACTCAAGACTGTCTGGTAGACTAATAAAACCTGCCCTCTAGACTAGGAAATAGATAGCGAACAATTGTGTTTACTTAGTAGTATTGGAAAATTACTCTTCCTAATTATTATTGCCTAAACTATTGCTTCAACGGAAGATGTATCTTTAAATATTACCAACTTATTTTAAAAAAATCAACATGAAGAATGTGATCTCTTAGGCCAAGTTTCTCAAAGTAGCACTTTCCAAATATATTGGATTAAAGCTCATATCATCCACAATGTACACTGTCCATACTTATTAAGAATAATGGAAAATGTACGCTATCTCTTCTAAAGGACCCTGAATTAAGAAATTCTGCTTTAGGCTCAACCTTCTCCTATCAGATAGAAGCAAACGCTAATGTTTCTGCCAGGCCTAAACCCAAAGACAACAGAGCAAAATCTAACTGAGTCCAAGCCTTTATTTGCTTACACCTAATGCAGGGGTCTCCAACCTTGACAACTTTAAGACTTGTGGACTTCAACTCCCAGAATTCCTCAGCCAGCTTTGGAATTCTGGGAGTTGAAGTCCACAAGTCTTAAAGTTGCCAAGGTTGGAGACCCCTGACCTAATGGATACTTTCTGCCCTCAAAACTCTTGAAAAAGTTATTGGCTATTTGAGGGACAGCCTCTTCCTGATCACATCTATCTGTCCCATTAGGTCCATCTGGAGAGAGATATAGTGGGCCCCATCTGTTAAAGAGTTCCATCTGCAGGGACCCAGACAGCATATGCAGTGATGGGATTCAAAAATTTGTTACTACCAGTTCTGTGGGCGTGGCTTGGTGGGTGTGGCAGGGGAAGGATATACTGCAAAATCCCCATTCCCTCCCCACCCCACTAACCTGCTTCCCAGCTCTGTTCTCCTGTGCAGGGCAACCAAAGAAGACCTGGCCGATCAGCTGGGACTCAGGAGGCAGAGAATAGATGGGGGAGGGGCCAGTCAGAGGGGGTATTTGCTGGTTCTCCGAACTACTCAAAATTTGCGCTACCAGTTCTCCAGAACTGGTCAGACCCTGCTGAATACCACTTCTGAGCATATGCCTTTTCTGCTGTGGCTTCTGTCCTATGAAACATCATTTCCCCAACTTTGAAGTTAGCCCCATCCCAATTAGCCTTTCAGGAGGCTTTGAAAACGTGGTTTTTCCAGCATGGGTCCCGTGGGAAGCCAGCCCAATTGTTCTACATGTATTGAGTTTAGATAGATGTCTTCTCCTGCAACCCTGCTTTTATTTATATTTTAAAGGTGTTTTTAAAAAAACAATTGTGACATTATTTTAATTGTTGGTTTGTACACTGCCCAGAATCAAATTTGGTGAGATGGATGGCCATATAAATGTACTATTGTCATGATGGCAAACCTATGGCAGGCGTTACACGGGTGGCACGCAGAGCCCTCTCTGTGGGCACACGAGCCATTGCTGCAGCTCAGCTTTGCCGCGCATGCGCACGTACCTCCTCCTTGGAGATGGCCAGAACAACTATGAACAATTTTTCCAAATGTAGCCTGGGACTTTCAAGTTAGCTTCAATATCACCCAATGGGTGCTACAGAAAAACAGGAAACAATGCGGGGGGGTGAAGCTGTACAAAAGAGCATAAGAGTCTTTCTGGGATATGCAGCTGGCTCCCAATTCTACTCTCTATACAATCCGAGGGTGTCAAAGAGAGGGAGGGAGGGAGGGAGGGAGAGGGAGCGGGAGAGGGAGGGAGGGAGGGAGGGAGGGAGGGAGGGAGGGAGGAAGAGAGAGAGAGAGAGAGAGAGAGAGAGAGAGAGAGATATTTGGGGAGGAGGGCAGGAAGGGGGAAATGCATTGCTTGATTCTTTCTGGAGCCAGCAGAGGAGTCGGCCACAGCCTCAGGCGCTTTCCTGCATTCCAGCTAAATTGATCCCATAAACACACTGACATATTTGAAATCCAAGAATGAGAATGTAAGGGGAGGAGCAGAGCAGGTCCTGAAGGTCTTTTGGCTTTGTCCCTGGCCGTGTTCTTTCTATCTATCTATCTATCTATCTATCTATCTATCTATCTATCTATCTATCTATCTATCTATCATCAGACTTGTATGCCACCCATCTAGCCAAAGGCGAGTCTGGGCAGCTAACAGACATTGAATCAAATGCAGTATATAACATTAAAAGAACAAATAAAGATCTTAAATTGAAAGGAAATAAAACTAAGCAGGATGGAGATGGAGGGAGCCAAGGGCATACAGGGAGGCCCAGTGGGGCCCCAGGCTACGTGACATAGTTGGCCAAAACGGTGAGAGCAAGTCTGACCCTGGGAAAAGGGGCACTATCTTCCAGAAGGCGGGAGCCACAGCACAAAAGGCTCTTCTTCTGGACCCCGCTAGCCAAAATTCTTCGGTTTATGGCTCTACACCATGCCCCTTCTGCTGGCATGGGGAGGGGAGAACAGACTATGGGATGAGCCAGTTTCTCAGACAGCCTGGACCCATGCCAAGCAGGGGTTTGAAGGTGGTAACTGGATCCAGAAGCAAACTGGCAGTCAGTGCAGCTCACAGAAGAACGGTGCAACGTAAGCCAACCTGGGGGGGCCCAAATAGCTGCCCGCGCAGCTGTGTTCTGCACCAGATGAATCTTCCAGATCCTCCTCAAAGGTAACTAACTCCATGTAGAGCACATTGCAGTAGTTCAACCAGGAGGTGACTAGGGCTTGAATGACTGAGCGCGTCTCCTGTTGTCAAGAGAATTTAGAACCAAACTGTTCCGTGCAAGCAAATGCAAGTGTAGCCCTTACGGTCCAGCTTTTTTCCTGACAGAACAATTAATCAGTGGAACGATTTGCCTCCAGAAGTTGTGGAGGCTCCAACACTGGAGGTTTTAAAGAAGAGATTGGACAGCCACTTGTTTGAAATGCTATAGAGTCTCCTGCCTTAGCAGGGGTTTGGACTAGAAGCCTTCCAAGGTCACTTCCAACACTGTTATTCTGTTAAAAATGTAATTGCAGCAGATTCTTCAAACTGAAACAGTTTGTCCTTAGTTACCCCACCCACCCACCCCTGTAACTGGGACTCAAATGTGTGTTCTGCATTTTGGGGAAAAAAAGGAAACAGCTGTTGGGGGAATGGTTAAGCACCCACTTGTCATCTGCTGCTTCCTTACTCTACTCCTACCAGAGATAGTAAAGTAAATTTTGAAATGCTAACTATACTGAACGCCACCAACTGTTTCTCATAAGTTTTTTCTTCCCAGGTTCCTGATCTGGGTTGCTTCAGTGCTGTCCCTAAAATGCAGGTGCCCAGAACTGGATGCTACGTTGTAAGTGTAACTTTGACTTAGTCCCCGAGTATTTTCGCATTGGAGGCATAAAAACAAAATATAGTTTTTAAAAACCCAGAGATTTTTTCCCATCATTAACAATGAATTGTTGTAGTAGGACTCTCTGAATGTTAACTTATTTTATGTTGATTATCAATGCATTTGTTCTGGTGGTGGTGGTTTGTTGTAGCTGAATTACACTGTTGGAACGTGTTCAGTGTTATCCATCAAGCCACCCAGATCCTTCCTGCAGATACCCCGCTTGGGGGTTGGACTAGATGACCTACAAGGTCCCTTCCAACTCTGATTATCTGTTATCTGTTACTGCTATCTAATATGGTCTCCCATGATTTTCAATTTACGACCTTGATTTTTCTTATCCAAATGAAGGACTATATGTTCCTGTTGAAATTCCTCTTGTCAGTTTCTATCCCTTGTCCATTTTGCCAAGAACCCCCTGAAACTTGATACTGTCTTTTGAGTGGAGTGTTGTTCTTTGTGTTGTCTTGCACATCTGATAACCATATTTTCTAACCCCTCATCCAACCCATTTTTAAGTCTGTTAAGCAACACAGGCCCTCGAACAGAGCTCTGCAGAATGTCACTCAGCACTTCCATCGTGATGCTGAGCATTGCTGACATTTGAGAGGTTATCAACCAGCCCTGCGGCCATCCAAGGATGGCATAACCATGTCCATCTTCACTTGTAGAATCTCACAGAAGATTTTTTTTTTTCAAATGCTTTGTTGAAGTTAAGTCATTTTCACAGACAGTTGGTCACTCTATCCCCAAAAGAGATCTGGTTAACTTGTCATGAATTATTTTTAATAAATCCATGCTGGCTCCTACCACTATAACTTCCTTTTCAACATGCACATAAATTGACTGTTTAATAATCTCTTCCAGTATTTCCATGAAGCTGACTAGTATGTAGTTATCCTCAGGGGTGGGATTCAAATTTTTTAACAACCGGTTCTGTGGGCATGGCTTAGGTGGTGGGCGTGACCAACTCAATATCACTCACATTGAGGCACGCATCTCCTCGCCTGGCCTCTCATGACTGTGGGGATGCTGCAATAGTCATAAGTGTGAAAAATGGTCATAAGTCACTTTTTTCAGTGCCATTGTAACTTTGAATGGTCACTCCACACAGGCAAAGTACCAGCAAAGGAAGGGAAAAAAACTCCAGAGAAGTTCCTGAGACAGGAAGTCTAGTCCTGCCAAGAATGTAATAAGGGTTAACGGAGAGGCAGTTTCTGTAAGCAACACCAGAATGTTTCCTTCCTGCCTTCCTTACAGGATTAGGCCAGTAATTTCTTCTAACAACCGGTTCTCCGAACTGCTTAGAATGTTTACAACCGGTTCTAGCGAATAGGTGCGAACTGGTAGAATCCCACCCCTGGTTATTCTGGTGTCCCACCTTCCTTCCCTCACTTTTTGAAGACATTGGCCCTAGAGCTCACATTACAGAGCCCTACTTTTGGGGTGAGGAGGGAGAGGGGGTTTCCTCCCTACTATCTCATTCCCCCCTGTGGGAAACCCTTTTCCTTCTTCAAAAAGGGCCACCAGACTAATCTTCACGCAGTTGTTTCTTCTGGCCTCAATGATGGCGGCACTGAGTGTTTGTCTAGAAATAGTGCTTTGGAGATATTGACTATTGACAGACTGCACCGAGGAGTCCCTGGGCTGCCTTCCTTCTTTAGGATATTATTGGAAAGGAATGGAAGGCACAGGATCCATGTTATAGAGCGGGTGGAATTTGCCAAACAATGGCTTCATTTTCAAGGCAGCCTTCAATGAGCAGCCCACAGTTGAGGAACAATCTTCCTTCTTATATGCCACACGCAAGGGATCCTTACAGGGAAGTAACTGAAGAGAGTGAAATGTATTTCTACATCAACAGACAACAGGATTGCTCTGAGACTCAGACTGCAGTTCATTGATAATGATAGGAAATATCTCTGGGATTTTTTTTTAAACTATATTTTTATGCCTCCGATGCTAAAATGAATACCAGGGCAATAGTTATGTTGGTTTGCAAGAGCAGGCCTGAGCACAAAGAAGAAACTGCTATTCTCATCAGGGAAGGAAAGATACAGGCAGTCCTCAATTTACAACAGTTAATTTAGTGACCATTCAAAGTTACAATGGCACTGAAAAAAGTGACTTACGAATGTTTTTCGCACTTACGACTATAGCTGCATCCCCATGGTCAGATGCTTGGCAACTGACTCAAATTTATGACCTTTGCTGTGTCCTGTGTACTTGTCAGCACGTTTGCGCCCTCCTGGCAAGCAAAGTCAATGGGAAAGACAAATTCACTCAACAACGATGTTACTAATTTAACAACTGTGGTGATTCACTTAACAACCATGGCAAGAAATGAGGCAAAACTCACTTAACAACCATTTTATTTAGCAACAGAAATTTTCGGCTCAATTGTGGTCATAAATCAAGGACTACCTATATTGGGCTGGATCTTGGCTTGGTCTCTCTCTCTCTCTCTCTCTCCCTCCCTCCCTCCCTCCCTCCCTCCCTCTCTCTCTCTCTCTCTCTTTGACAGCAGCTAAATATGACTGTAGACTTATTCCAGACTGTAAACCAAAATAATAAGAATATATATATATATTTTTAAAAAGGTAGTAAGAAGTCACATAAAATTACAGTCAGGCTCTACAGGACTCCCTGCTTGGAGAATTCTTCCTTTCTCATTTCCTGCTCATCTGCTGCAGGACGCAATCCTGTGGAGGAGTAGCCAGCTGGCTCCCTCATCTCTTCAACACCAGTAGCTGCCTGATGTGGAGGAACCGTGTTAAGCAGGGGATGGAGATAAGAGGCCTGCCGCACTCTCGGAGGCTGTTGGATCCTTGGCCTCCCCCACATGCGTATTTCAGCCAAGGAAACCAAGAGCAACTCCAGAGGACAGCTGTGAAAAGGCCTCCTTGCTTGCGCTAAAAGCTTGGGGACAATGAGCCAGAGAAGGGAATGCAAGGAAGTTTGGTGGATGGATATCTTGGGAACTGTCTACACCAGGGGTCTCCAACCTTGGCAACTTTAAGACTTGTGGACTTCAATTCCCAGAATTCTTCAGCCAGCTGGCTGAGGAATTCTGGGAATTGAAGTCCACAAGTCTTAAAGTTGCCACGGTTGTAGACCCCTGGTCTACACTACTGGAAAAATAAATGCTTTTTCCCAGCTTATTTGCAATTTTCTACTCACACTGAGCTCTGTCAACGGCAAATTTAGCAAGAAAAACCATGACCAACATTGAAACAAAAACAAAATCCTAGGCACCAATCAACAGATGCAATTTAGTAATAGATAACTCAGAACACATGCAATCAGGTTTTATATAGCCAAAACACGACAAAGTGTTATGCCTAGCTAACAGATCAGACACTGCCCCAGATGAGAAAGTGAAAAAGTGTCACAGGTTTCACACACACGCGCGCGCACACACACACACACACTGCTGAGGTGAAATGCCACCACCCACTCTTAAGCTGGCAGAAACTTAAATCAGTATGAAATTTGCTCTCCATTTCATGACTCTATTCTGATTCTATGGCCTTTGAATGGCAGGTACAAGTACAGGTGATCCTCAATTTATGACAACTGAGACCAGAAATTTTGTTGCTCAGTAATGCAGTTGCTAATTGATTGTGTTACCCTTCCAGCCACAGTTGTTAAGTAAATCACTGCAATTGTCAAGTGAATCACTGCAGTTGTTAAGTAAATCACTGCAATTGTTAAGTGAATCACTGCAATTGTCAAGTGAATCACTGCAGTTGTTAAGTAAATCACTGCAATTGTTAAGTGAATCACTGCAATTGTTAAGTGAATCACTGCAATTGTTAAGTGAACCACTGCAATTGTTAAGTGAATCACTGCAATTGTCAAGTGAATCACTGCAGTTGTTAAATAAACGACTGCAATTGTTAAATGAACCACTGCAGTTGTTAAATAAATCCAGGTTCCCCCATTGATTTTCCTTCAGCTGGGAATGTCGCAAATGTAAATTTCGTAACCCTGAGACACTGCAATCATCATAAACACAATGCTTATGGCCAAGTGTCTGAATTTTAACCACATGATCATGGGCATGCTACTTTGGTCATAAGCATGGGGACCAGTCATAAGTCACTTTTTCAGTGCCATTGTAACAGTTGCTAAACAAATGGTTATAAGTCGAGAAATACCTGTACAGTACACTTCTGTGTTGTATTTTTTCCTTTTTCTTGATCCCTACTCTCACCTCCCAACCCATTCCATATTTCTTTGTATCCCTCAGGATGAACCTTAGGTCTTCTCACTGTTTTGTTTGCATTCTTAACTTTTGTCGCCTCCTGCCCTTCTTCCCTGCATCTCTAGTCAACCTTTCCTATGGTTCAGGCCAGGGCAAAATGTTTAAAACCTGCAACCTAGCTCAGCTTGGCAGCTGGAGTTCACGATGCCCAATATGCCAACAGAGAAGGCAAAAATTTGTTCTCTCAGATTCACAATTCTCTGCCACACCATGGATTGCTTATAAATGGTCTGAATGCAGTTAAAAATATAGCAGAAAAATGTGATCTCTGCAGCCCTTAACTAAAACCCTGGGTGCAGCTCCAAAGACTCCCCCAAATTTGCTATAGATTTTATTGTGAAAGAAGGGGGGAAATACTTAACACTCGGCTCAAGGTTAGTTTTATTCAATACATTTAAAAATCAAATGTAATCCTTATCCTGGTCCCATGTATTGCCAAATGCCATCTACCATTATACTACTCAAATTTAAAGATGTGCAAGGCCAGGCCAAGATTGTTTGACCAATGCTAATCTAATATTGCTTCCAGTAACTTTCCAGAATCTCAGACAGAAGGCGGGTGGGATGGGGGAACCCTTGCTCTCCTCTTTACTTCTTGATCTCACTCTTTGAAGCAAAGGTGGAAGAACTGGAACAAGGCTCCTCTGGGTGTACAATAAGGTCTCAGTCACTGAGCAATATCAGGTTATATTGGGTGGATATTTCAATTGCCTTCTTGGAACCTGGAGTCCAGTCCAAGGCAAGACCGCATTTGGCTCCACAGAGTATTTAAAATGCCAGTGCAAACAGTGTAAAGGGATTTGTGGAAACTGTTCTTTTTAAGAAAGGATGTCACATTAAGAATTGTTTTGCTGTGAGAGATAAGAAAGCCTCCTCCCCCCCCCCACCCCAATCATGCTTCTGTTGTGGTGAAGTCTCATTTTTCCAGTGTTTTAGATGGCAGTCTGGTTGCTGCAGATTAAATACAATACTTTTGCCAGTGGCATTTCTCTGTGTCAAATTACGGTGACCGATGCAAAAATACTTATTGGCTGGTGCCCATGCAGTCACTAATGTCAAAGCATACATGTTTTCAACCCAAGACATCTTGTGAAAGTTTATATTTCTTCAAATGCTTATTTTGGTTAGCTCTTTCCCAAAGTGAGCCCTTTCCCATTATTACCAAATGAGCTCATGTAACTGACAAGAATTAATCTCAATAGTTATAAGAGTGTCAATCCCTTCTTCTCCATAATATTTTATCCTTTTCAGAACAATTCTTTCTTAGATTTATTGTTGAAATACTCTCCAATTCTCCAGGATTAAAGCAGGGCTATCTTTTCCCTCCTATTCATAGGAAAGTAAACAGACCTAGTTTTCATTTCTGCTCCATCTAGAAAGATTCCTGCCCAGCCTCTGGTAGCAACACGAGAAGTGATACTAGCAATACATCAAAGAACTGGTACTCCAGAGCAGGGGTTGCCAAACTTTTGGACCTCAGGGACCACCGAACTCATAACTTTAAATTCCGCGGACCACTAATATGAATTTTGACTGATGGTGGCTTGCTGATGTTTTCCCAGGGTTCTCTGCAGAAAGCAGCAGAAACCCTGGGAAAATCCCAAAAAAAGACTGCAGGAAAATTTCCCACCCCGCTTTCCTACCAATCGATCGCAGGATACCGTCTCCAGCTCTGCTGTCAGGGGGAGAGAGAGAGAGAGAGAGAAAGAGAGACTTTTGGCTTCATGCAAGGAAAACAGCAGAAGCAGCAGCAGTCTTTCTTTCTCTCCCCCAAACTCTGCCAGAAATGAGTCTCTGTGAGACTTGTCACGCTGGCGCAGCTTCTTGGAGCACAGGGTCCCAAAGTCTGGCAGAGTTTGTGGGAGAAAGACTTTTGCTGTTTCCTTGCGTGCTGCCAAAAGCAGAAGAAAGAAGCGGAAAGAAGCAGCCTGATGGTCAGGCGAGGTGAGTGGGGCAAGTTCCGCCTCCGCCCTTTCCCCCTTCCCATCACTACCTCATGTTCGCAATGCAAGCAATGCAAGCCTTGCCCATGTAGGCAGAGCAGCCTTGTGTTCCTGCGCAGCCCGTATTAATTGCTTTGGGGGGGTGTGTTTTGGGGGTGACATTTCTCTGTGGACCACCAAAATTTTCTCATGGACCACCAGTGGTCCCTGGCCCACTGGTTGGCAACCACTACTCTAGAACATCTTTCCATCACAAAGCATCCAAGAGGAAGAAACTGCTGTGTAGGAGATATAGAGACTTCTTCCATTCAACCTTTGAATTTAAACTCTTCTGCCAAATGTGTCTTACTCCCATTCACTACCACCCTTCACCCGGACGCTGCTTTTCAAAACATCTGGAATTAAACTTACTGGTTTATAGAATGGGTGAAGTGTGAGAAGACAGGCCAAAGAAGAATTAAGAGGAGAAAAGGTGGAGGGAGCTTAAGAAAAATGTAGTTTTTATTCTGAACTTACTGTCATTTCCTTCCCACAGCCCCCTGTGAAGATGCCAAAACATTTCACCAAACTCCATACAATCCTCATTTCACCCCATTCTTTTGGGAAGCTCCCAAAGTGTCATTCAACACAATGGCTGAAATCTGCCATAATTTTTTTTTCTGAACTGCAGTTTTCAGCCACTTGTCTTCCATGCATAAACCAGCTGGAAATGAAACCAGCCTAAGAAACCCTCCTCTAAACCCCTTCCTTTGCTTTGGCCGCAGTGATAGCCTCATCTTCTGCTTACCAAATAGGCCAACTAGTGGATTATCCTGCTTCTTTGATCCTTCAGAGTGGGAAAACAAGGCAAGACAAGAATTCAGCTTTACTATTTTTTTTCTGACACATGGCTACAAGGTGGCAGATTTTTTTTTTCTCAATTTCCACTAGTCAGAAAAAAATCAAGTTGAGGGAGAAGTATCCATGATTGGCCACTGTTCCACCAATAAACTTCACAAAAAGAAAAGAAAAGAAAAGAAAGAAAAGGAAAGAAAAGAAAAGAAAGGAAAGGAAAGGAAAGAAAAGAAAAAAAGAAAAAAAAAGAAAAGAAAAGAAAAGAAAGAAAAGGAAAGAAAAGAAAGAAAAGAAAAGGAAAGAAAAGAAAAGAAAAGAAAAGAAAAAAAAAGAAGAAAAGGAAAGGAAAGAAAGGAAAAGAAAAGAAAAGAAGAAAAGGAAAGGAAGGAAAGGAAAGGAAAGGAAAGGAAAGAAAGAAAAGGAAAGAAAAGAAAGGAAAAGAAAAGAAAAGAAAAGAAAAGAAAAGAAAAGAAGAAAAATGAAGGGGAAAGGGAAAGGAAAGGGAAAGGAGAGGAAAGGAAAAAAAACAAGAAGGTCCAGCTAAACTTATAAAAAATAAAATGCCTCTGGAGAGCAGAGACCCAGCAACTGGAGAGGCTGCAGTACCCAGGTGGGGTGGGGTGGGGTGTTGCTTACAAGGGATTGAAAAATAGTACCATGGCTTGAACCGGCACAAGAGAAAAAAAAACACTCTTATGACTCACTGCCAGAAAACACAGGTGGAAGTTGTGTTAGCTGTTGGGAGTTGAGATGACGTAGAAATAGTAGGTGATGCCTGAAGATGACACATGAAATAAGTAGAAATAGTAGGTGACACATGAAATAAGGGGGAAGCGTGGATATGGCTTGCAGAGTTGCAGTTCATTATGAAGTAGGCAACACATGAAAACTATACCCCAACCTTAAAATGGGTTTAATAGTTTGCAAAGCCATTCCAATCTATACATCCCCCACAAAGAAAAATGGGGGAAATCTAGCCTCAACTTCTCTGTGCAATTGCTGAATCTACTGAGGTTCTTGAACTGCTCCCCAATAAGGTCCATGGGTGATCCTTGGCCACCTAGAAGTCCACCCAAGTTCTAGAGCTATGTTGATCTTCCAAAACCAGCTCTGGGTGCTATATCAGAGGAGCGCTTCGAGGGGAGAGTGTGAAGCATCTGTTCCTTCTCACTATTATAAGTGTGTTTTGTCATGGAAGGGCGAATGTAAATCTAAAGTTACATGCAGTATAACTCTACTCCCAAAGATTTCCCCATTGCTCCAGGAAAACTATATCTTAACCTTAAAATGGGTTAAAACTGATGTACTAACACTTTTAAGAATTGGCAAGTTGGAAACTACAGCTTGAAGATTTTAATTTTTGTGATGTGATAGGAATGTGATCTAGCGGGCAGATGGAACAGAGTTCTGCAGAAGTCAAACTAAAGTATTTAAGAAAGAAATGGAATACCCACCCTCCTTCCACCTCTGTATTCCCCAAGTTTTTTTTATTTTTTATTTTATTTTCAGGATCTGGAGCTCCTTCTGGCCGCAGCGTGGGAGGGAGGGGAAAATTAGTACTCCCCAGAACTTAGTCTGGCTTCCAGTGGAAACTTTCCAATGACCAAGGGAACCGAGATGTTGGAGTAAAAGCGGGAGGGGATGAGGAGAAAGAGGGAGAGGGAGAGGGAGAGGGAGAGAGAGAGGGGGAGAGGGAGAGGGAGAGGGAGAGGGAGAGAGAGAGAGAGAGAGAGAAAGAGAAAGTGCCAGTTCCACTTTTTTTCTGCCTGAGCCCTGTTTTCTCCTTCTAGATGAAATAATTATTTCCAGCTGCCCTGCCAACTCATTCAGCTGGCCAAGAGGGAGTCCCAACTCATTTCAACACTGCAGACCAAAGCAGGCCTCAACTCTTGCAGTTCAGTAGGGGAGCTGCCCCAAAACAGCTTTGCTGCTTTCAGAAATGGGAAGGGGTTACCGCGTTTACAAAAGCTGTGGCCCCCGTTCCAGATGCGCACATTGCACTTGCTCAGAAAGACGTCCTTTACCGTCAGCACACTCTTATTCATGGAATGAGCACCGACAACAGAAGGAGACCAACGAAAGTTCAAGCCAAACCACACACACTGGGTAGGAGGGGAGTCCTTCTCGGCTCCATCTTATTGAAGCCCAGCCTCCGTATCAGTTGGCTCTTTCCGTATTTACAATCCCCATCACTCTTAGCAATACAGAATGGATGGCAGCTGTAATTAAGCACATCTGGGAAACAGCAGAGTGGGGGAAGTTGTAAGGAACTGGGCAGAATATTTGGCCCATCTACGCCTGGTGCTGCCGATCAAAGTGCTAGCAACAAAGCGTTTTTTGTTTCCTGTCTTGCTTTGCCACTCACAATGGCAAAGTCACCACTTCCTTCTTGCCACCTCCAGGCGACAGGGCCTTGAACAGAAAGAGGGTCTTGTTCTACAACACACGGAGTGGCGTACTGCAGTCCTTGACTTACAGCCATTTGTTTGAAGTTACAACAGCACCGAAAAAAGGGGTTCATAATCAGTTTTCATGCTTACGTCCGTTGCAGCATCCCATGGTCACGTGGTCAAAATTTGCTTGCTTGGCAACGGGCATTTATTTGCGCTATTCTGGGATCATTGCGCTATTTTGGGATCATGTGATCACCATTTGTGACCTTCTCAGCTGGCTTCTAACAAAGTCAATGGAGAAAGCCAAATTTGCTTAACAACTACACTATTTACTTAACAACGGCAGTGATTCATTTAACAACTGTGGCAAAAAGGTAATAAGTTAAGGACTACCAATAATAATAATAATAATAATAATAATAATAATAATAATAATAATAATAACCGCAACAGCAACAGCAACAAAATAATGTGGGTAACATTATTAATAGTAATATATTACATTTAATATTAGCATATGAAACTCCATTATAATAGCTCCTAATAGGTGAGATGATTTTGGAAAACTGCAATAGAAAGAAGACCAACTTCAATGTAACTTGGATTGATTACAAAAACGCATCTGATTCCCTGCCACATGATTGGATAATCAAGTGCCTAGAAATAACAGGAGTCACCTGAAACATCATAAGCTTTGTGCAAAGATCAATGGCACAATAGAAGACACAGTTGCTGGTTAGTGGCAATAGACTTGGAAATATTAAAAGAGGAATCTTTCAAGGACACTCACTGCCACCACTACTGTTTGTCCTTGATTCCTACCTATCAACAGTACAGAACAAGTCAGGCCATGGCTATCAAACATCAAAAACCTCTGCCAGGCTATTCTACCTCCTTTACGTGCATGATCTGAAACTACATGAACAACACTTTCTGAATATACAACCAAGATACAGCAATGGAGTTTAGACTGAACAAATATGTCGCCTTCACCATCATCAGGGGAAAAATAACGTAAAACTGAATGAATCAAGATGCCCCAGGGAAATAATATCAAGAGTTTGGATGAAGATGATTGCTACAAACCCTGAGCATCCTTCAAGCTGAAAATGTCAATCAAGCACGCTGAAGTCAAGAAGAATATCAAAAGTGAATACATCATCAAAGTGAACAGTCTAAACAGTCTTAAAGTCTAAACTCAGTGAAGGAAACACCATCAAGGCAGGAAACACCTAGACAATTCCAGTCATTAGATGCACAGCTGGTACAGTGGATAGGAAGATGGGAAAAATGATGAAAATAAATCATGCCTTTCCTGACAGATTCTATTTAAAATAGGTGGGTATGGAATGCTGCAAATACACCAGATGGTTGAAGGACAAAAATGGACATTGGAAGAATGTCTGAAGGACAGTGAAGAAGATGCACTAGTACACAATGAAGGCTTATTGAATACCAAAGAAACCAAAGGGGACTACAAGAAAGACCAAGTGAAGACCAGAACAGAGACACTGAAAGGCAAAGATACCAATAATAAGAGGCATCTGGGGTCTAATCTCAAAACATCTGGAGCACTACTTGAACACTATCAGCGCTGATAAAATTACCACCTGTCAATTGCAAAAGACAGTTTCCTTGGAACAGCGTACCTCTTGCCACAATACTTTTAATACCATCAGACATCAGCATCTGCCTGTCCCAGGTTCTTGGGAACACAGGTGGATAAAAATGCCAAATCCAGTGTAAATATGTGACTGACGTTCTCCTTCCCCCACCCCCATCATACAAAAAAAGAGAGATGGCTATTCAAATCTGGAACATAACTAGAAGTTGCAGCTACCCTGATTCCAGCTGTACAAGGACATCTAAAGCTATACCACGGATCACTGGGATGCAATCTGGAAACCAGCTTGCTCTAGCTCTCAGGGCAGTAAGGAAAAATGCAGATCCAGTTAGCTGGCTGAGTTAATTGGCTTTGACTTCTAAGTTATAATCAGGCAAGGCTATAGAGCAGGGGAAAGCATCCTGAATTTAAAAAAAAAACATTCAAAGAGCAGGAAGGAGCTAATCAGAGGAATGCATTTGAGAAGATTGCAGCAAATACATAGACTTACACCAGTGCAAAGAGAGCACTGAACTTTTCAAAAGAACTATTCAAGACTACAGAAAAAAAAATTTCTAGGCATACATAAATGACAAAAACTATTTGTGGCCTTTGTTACAGCCTGTTTATTTGTTTTAACCTAGAAGCTTTAGGCACAGATCTTCAGATAATACATGCATATGAAATGTATTTGAATATATGTAGCTAGGGCTGGTAGTTGGACTGTTGGTCTGAGCTCCGAGCTTGGCAATTTGGTTGCATATAGACAATATGCATATACAATGCCGGTAGTTCCATTAATGCCCACTAGAGGGAGAACTGCTATAACGCTAGGTGCCATCCAGATAAGCACCAAACGTTGCATATCTAGACAGCAATAATACTTATTTAGATCTGTTAGTCAGCCAGAGAGCCATCTAAGTCGGCTTTCACCAACCTGTTGATAAGCTTTTGCCAAACTAGATATGCTCAGCCACAGCTACTAATCCCAAAAACTGTGTGCCATTTCATAACGCCATTTCATAACGCTAAGGATGGTTATCTCTGTCTTAAGACAAATTATCCTTGACTCAAAACATCCGCTAGAAATGCTAAAAAAAACAACAACCCTACACTGAAAGAAAATCTTTTTTCATTGGAACAAAACTTCTTGAATGTTTAGCTGGGGATTTTAAAACCTTTCTTTTTGTCCACTACCTATTAACGCACTGAGCCTCAGAGGATAGACACATGAGCTCCGCTGATTTAATGGACAATGATCTCTAAATGTTTTGGCCTCTTTCTAGCATACTTGTAATACATTTGCCAATTGCCAACATCACCCACTTCTTTTATCTTTTGTGATAACAGCTTCTCTTAAAGGCTCATTTATCTTCATAACACTACTCTGACTTGTTTGCAAACAAAGGCATTATTTAACTATACACCCACAGAGACAGGAGGAGGGAGAGCTAGAGATATGTGTTCAGACTCCCAACTACACTCCTAGCTCCTGCTTAATCATGTGCAAGAGAACAGAAACACAGTCATGGACAACCAGCTTTTTACCTCTTCAGGGACAAATGCAGGTGTGTATGCATGTGTGTGCATGAGTGTGTAAAATACATATATTCTCTTGTGATGTGCAAAAGTTCTCCTTATTGCTTCTGCTCCTTCTACTTTGTAAATATGGACATTTCATTCATTCTGTAACCCAGAAATTTACTAAAAATCGTTTTGAGGAATATTCCTGTCATGTGAGAAACAGTCACTGAGCTTGAGGTCTTTGCAAAGTAGTATCCAATCAATGAAAGCACTGTGAAACAAAATCACCATCACTATATGCTTTCATCCACTGAAGCTTACACTACAGTAGAGGCAGACAAATTTCAGGCATGTAAGAATCGAAGCTGTATGTACAGTAAAACAGGAATTTTCTTTTTTCCCTTCTTGAGCTACATACAATTCGAATATAAATGCAGCTCTGATCTGCCTCGGCTCAGGAATCCAAATGCAACATTCCAAAGCTGGCTAGTAAAGACTTGATCAAAATATACCTCTAATGATAGCACTAATATTTTACGGGTGAGAACCGTAAAACTAAATTACATGAGCAATTAGTAGAAGTTTAACAATGTCAGAGTTTGCTTTTTTTTTTTTAAACTACAACTCTTCTTGCAGTTAAAACTGTTTGAAAAAGGTAGCCCTTGAAATTCTACTGCAGGTTATTGAGAAATTTTGATCAAGAATGTCCCCCAAGCTACTTTGTGCTTATTTTTATTCTACTGGTACCTTCATTTTTTCTGTCTCACAGCAATGATATTAAGATTACAGTGTCTCTGCCCCTTGGAAAGTATAATGTGCCATCTTGGTACACTCTGCTCTCTCTTCCAAATAAGATGGTCCAAAATGGATGCATTTTGTTCAGTTGAACATTCTCCTCAGATCAGAATAAATGCCAGGACAGCATTAGTCGTGGTGGCACAGTGGTTAGGAGGCAGTATTTCAGGCTATCTCTGCCCACAGCCAGGAGTTCAATCCTGACCAGCTCAAGGCTGACTCAGCCTTTCATCCTCCCAAGGTTGGTAAAATAAGGACCTAGATTATTGGGGGCAACATACTGACTATAAACCATTTAGAGAGGACTCTAAAGCACTATGAAGCGGTATATAAGTTTAAGTGCTATTTCTATGCAGCATTGCAAGCTAACTCTGCCCTCTGTCAGGACTTTGGTCCTATCCAGCTCAAGGTTGACTCAGCCTTCCATCTTTCCGAGGTTGGTAAAATGGGGATTCAGATTGTTGAGGGACAACATGCCGGCTTTGGAAACCACTTAAAGAGAGCTATAAAGCACTGTGAAGCGGTATGTAAGTCTATTGCTTTGTGGAACCGATGCAGAATAAAAGGCAGAAGCTAAACCCAGAAGGGGCAGAATTGAAAAGCTACTGATTTCTGTGTCCCAAAGTTTACCACACTAGAACAAGATCATACTTCCTTGAAACAAAAAATGATGGTAGTATTTTCGGACTGTTTTGTATTTACAGCTGGCAAGGATTAAATTTTACCAGCTTCAACAGACATTTTTGTGGCTTAGCACTCCTAAATGATAAGCTATTGTTTTTCATCTGTACACTGAAAACTTGCACTGCAGCTTATGAAAGATGCATATTTATACTTTTCCTGGGGATTTTCTTGTAAAGTTTTGGAAGTTTGATTAGCATGGGAGGCAAAGTAGATTTTGAACTACAGTCAAAATATCCACAACAGTAATAATCAGTTTCTCAAAGCCTAAAATGTTCTACCTAATTAAAGAAAATCTCTCCTACTTTCTTAAATTAGTAAAGCAAGTCCTGCTGGTTTGTGGCAGTTCTTTCTACAGTTGCCAAATGTTCAGAACCTTAGGGCTGTGGTGCTGTTGCTGTAGGATTTTCTCCATTTAAGATGTTACTAAATCAGTCTCTCTAGGCCTTGGGAGCAAGTCCTCTTTTAGGGAACACTTGGAATACTACAAGTAGTCTTTGAATTATTTAGTGACTTTTCGAAGTTGCAACAAGACGATCAGAACTTTGAATCTCAATTGTAAATAACTTGGGTTTATTTAAAATTGGGATTCAAAGTTCTGATAGTCAGCCCCGCCCCCCGCCTGCTCCTCTGTTGGTCACATGACCAAACTTCAGGCATTCAGCCACTTGACTGGATGGACAGCTGTTTGCAGCATCCTGAAATCATATAGCCACCTTTTACGACGGTTTTGCCAAAACCCAGCATTTATTTCCAGTTTTGGGCAAAATCACACCTATAGCATACTATTGGTTTGCTTAATGACCACAGCGGTCGCTTAACAACTGCCACCGAAAAAAGATAACATGCCTGACTCGTTTTACAACTTTTACAACTCACGACTGTGATGGATAGGTTCCATTATGGTCGTAAGTCGAGGAGTACCTGTAATATCCAATTTTACACAATGATTTTAAAGCTTTCCATTTTGAAAAATAAAGTGGTGCTTACTTCGGAATCTATTTGATGTAAAAAATAAATAAATACAGAACAGGAAGCAATTGAATAATAGCATTATGAAAGTATATTTGAGATAGATCCAGGAAATTGTGTGAAAATTGGGATATTAGCAGAAGATAATAAAATTTGGAGTAGCAATGATAAATGCATTCTACCAAACCTATATATGCCAACAAGCAGATTTGAGAGCCAAGTCCATTTGTGCAAAATGGTCCATACCAGTGGTGGGATTCAAAAAATTATGTGGGCGTGGCTTGGTGGGCGTGGCAGGGGAAGGATACTGTAAAATCTCCAGTCAGAGGTGGTATTTGCCGGTTCTCCGAACTACTCAAAATTTCCGCTACCAATTCTCCAGAACTGGTCAGAACCTGCTGAATACCACCTCTGGTCCAAACATGCCATGCTGGGAAAAGCTTATTGCAGAAAGAACTTTCTTCCTCACAGTTAACTACAGTTTGACTAACTTACTAAACCAAGCAGAAATCAGTCTGGCTCAAATCATGTGATCTCAGATGATGCCCCCTGGTGGATAAGCTATATAGATACACCTGGGGAATCTGAAGGTAGGAATGTAGGGGCAGCAGAATGGGTCCAGTTGGCAGAGCCGACAACGCAATGAAGATTCCAGTTTAATGAAGACAGAAGCATCGCTGGGAAAGAAATATAGATTAAAGCGTCACCATTCCATGAATGGACACCCCACCCCACTCCCCAAAAAATGGTGCAACGGGCTCCAAGAGAAAGGGAAGGGGGTCTATTTTTTAAAAATAAAAGTTCACTCCTTCTTTCTTGGGAGGCCCACTCAGGAGAGCCCTAGGCTCACAACTACAAAGTGCACAGATATGCAGTGAACTCAAGGCATGGATGACTGACAGCCCTTCAGCGTGGGGACGCTGCTTTGGCATGTTGAAACCCGCACGAGAGAAAGCACAAAGGGTTCCCATTGCTGCATTGGCAGATGGGAAGCATGCAACTAAGCAGAGCCCAGAGGTCTGGCACAGAGCCTGGGCACACCTTGGGGTGGGATAAGGGCAGAGAAGTCAGGACATGCCCCAAAGCGTGGAGAAGGCAGTATGATAGCCAGGAGGAGCCAGTGAAACTCACACCCAGCAAGCACTGCGCACAATTTCTTTGTATCCCGGATCAAGGGTGTCACGGCAGAAGCAAAGCACAATAAACTCCTGCACACGCAATGAAAAGCATTTCCACACAACAATTTTCTCTGGTAGCCCCCACAGGAAAATCAGAAGGGAGCAATTCCCAAAGATGATGCAATCCCCGATGAGTGATTCAATCCAAAATAAAGGCTAGGTATACTTCTACACCACCTTATGTGGATCTTTACACAAAGAGCTTCTTCAAACGCCTACGTCCAAGTCAAGGTATTGTGTAAGCTAATAAGCTAATAATTACTGAATAAGCCAATTTAATCCACCCATAATTCATTTCCTCTAAAATATCCATAGAACAGAATTCTTTTCTATACCCATATATACATTTGGTAGCACCTTGATAAATAAACTTCTTTTGCCTTTATTTTTAAAATAACCAAAGAGCCCTGTGAATGATGCCATGTGTAGCAATAATTCTTTTAAAAATGGCCCATAAAATGTTCTGAGATAAAAGTCTAGCATTCAGTGACTTTGTCTTCAAAAGGCATCTGGTGCCCAGATCAAATCTATGTACCCAAGGCTGCCAATACCACCAAAGGGGTTTCCAGGAACAGAGTGGGATTTGGCTTAATTAACTGCCAAAAAGCAAATTTGGGACCAAAACACTTCTGTAGCCAGACAAACTTTGGAAGCTGGTGGGCATATGTGGAGTTTTGAGAGCATGTTGTCATGAGTCTGGCTTATTCACAGTAACGGTGAAAGCGTCCATGTTTTACAAATGATTCTCTCCAGTCCTCCAGGAGGTTTCATACTATCCATAGCTACCTTTTACTTTTTCTGGGGAGGCAGGCATGCTTCTGAACAAAATGCTAAGCTTCCACCACCACATTTGCTTTTTAAGGGTCCCCATGAACTGTACAGGTAGTCCTCGACTTACAACACTTCATTTAGTGGCCATTCAAAGTTACAATGGCACTGAAAAAAGTGACTTGCGGCCATTTTTCATACTTATCGACTGTTGCAGCATCCCCGTGGTCATATGATTTACATTTGGATGCTTGACAATTGACTCAAATTTTTGATGGTTGCAGTGTCCCAGAGTTCATGTGATCCTCTCTTGTGACTTTCTGACAAGCAAAGTCAACGGGGAAGCCCGATTCACTTAACAAACCGTGTTACTAATTTAAGAACTGCATTGATTCACTTAACAAAGGTGGCGAGAAAAGTCGTAAAACGGAACAAACTCACTTCACAAATTTCTCACTTAACATAAATGTTGGGCTCAATTGTGGTCTACCTGTTGAGGACTACCTGTATATGGGACTCAGAAGCATCCTAAAAACAAAGAGGCGGCTGGAAGTTTCTTTTCTCTTCCTTTTTAGACTGGTTACTTGAACACAGCTCACAAGCCTCAAGTGACATGTTCATGAATGATACAGGATCCCAAGATATATGAGCTTCTATAATTCTACCATTTGAAGTCAGCGTTGTTGCCACACAGTGCCCAAACTATACACACCTATAAGGTGATTCAACGGAATTGACTGAATTTGTGTTTCTATTCTGCTCCCTGATTGCTTTGGCAACAAGTTGATTATTGAAGAATTTGAAGATTGTTCAGATTGTATAGCAATGTGTGGAATAGAAAGCCATCAATTTGCAGTTAGATTTTGTAAACTCTGCTGTTCAGACAAAAACTGAAATCCTGGCGAGTAATGCAGTTAATACATTCAAATCTTAGGGTTATCATCTTCCTTTGCTTAACTAAACATTTTCCAGAATAAGAAGTTCCTGATATTGCATCATGTTATTTCTGAGAGTCAAACTTCCTATGGAAATCTCCCCCAAATCAGTACGGTGATTTTCCTATACATGTGGGAGTCATTCTTTTAGATTCTGAAGTACTGAATCCAAACCTTCTGAACAAGAAGAAGGTGAAATGTAATGGCACCCAATCCAGTGCAGACATAGTTAAAATGTCACACATGAGAAACAACTTGAGAAAGTGAGTGAGCTGAACCGAGTTCCTGGCTTGAAATATTGATTTACAGCTATAGTCCCTATCTATGATCTACAAAGGGACTGAATTACAATTCCCATCACCCCAGCAAAGTGAAATGTGCTGGCTGTGGATGATCAGCATTGTAATCCAAAATAAGGGCCGGGGTATGAGGAGATGCCCAAGGCAATCATCCACTACAGTGTTTAAGCCAACCTCATGCTACTCACAAAACATTTAGCCTATGCAGTTTAAAGCTTGGTTGTTTGCTATGGCTGGTATTGTAGAGAGAAGCAACTTAAAAGCAAAAAATAGATCCATACCCAACAACATCTCTCTCATTGCATTATGCCCCACTAGGACAGCACTCAAACCAAATTTGCCCACAATGCTGGACAAGGTTTTGAGTCCCGATGGCCTTTAGGGTGTGGAACCAACATCCCAACTGCACCCAGCCCCGTGCCAACCTGCCCCTGTCACCGCTTCCTTTCAAGGGACTTACACAGTGATGCCATTTCCTTCGGCAGGTCGGTAGGGTAGCTCCGGAAGTAACCTCCGTTGGTCAGCACCTCGAAATGTGGGTTAGGGAAAGGGAAGGGGTATACAGCAGGAGAAGGGAAGCCATTTACATGAGCCAGAGGTGTCCCACCAGGG